>NC_090646.1:18005401-18272901 GCF_040937935.1 Hyperolius riggenbachi | reverse complement strand
TCCCCGGGGGCCCAAATTACAGGCTACAGCCAGTAATTTAACATAATTTAAAAAAAATTTTACGTGGGCACCTATAGTTGCCCAAGTTACCTGCTTTGGGGAAGGGGGGGGGGGCGCACTTTGGAAACTCTGCCTCTGTTGCTGGGAAGCCTTGTCCCGGCCCTGTCCAAACATCCAAACATCCGAACCTTCCCATTTATTATATTAGTAGGATTAGGGTATTAAAACCATAAAAAAGTATTTGGCTTGAGGAATGCCCTATGAACTGTATGTAATAAACACAATTATGCAATGAGTACAAGTTTATCTCGGATCCACTTTAAGCTCTAGCTATACTTAGCATAGCTAGAGCTCTGTCCACCCCTCCCTCCTGTGTGGCTCCTGCTCTCCTCCCCACACACCCACTCTGGCACCCTGGAGCACCCATAGCACCCTGATATGCTGCTTACTGATGGCTTAAAAAGCATTTTAGAAACAAGGTGTGAAAATATCACTATTTTTATTAAAAAGATAATTTCCTCTTATTTTTATACTTTACAGAAGGGAGCGCATTGCCAGCAAAACGTAGCTGTAAGGGCCCTTTCACACTTGTGCGCTTTACTAGCGCTTTCAGCATCGCTCAAAAGCACTAGCATTTCAAAAAGTGCTTGTTCAATGTATCGTCTATGGATCTGTTCTCATCTAAGCATTTAGCTTTTTGCTGAAACACAAACGCGTAGCATGCAGCATTTTCTGAGCGATGCTGAGCTATTGGCGTTTCAATGTTAAGTATTAGGCCCCGTTCACACTTGCGGTTCTCTGCCAAACGGTCTGGATGACCTGACCGGCTCCGCCCCGGATACGGCTGCCGGAGGAGCCGGACCAAAAAATAGCGCATGTTGGGTCTTATGCCGGAGTCCGGATCCGGTCCGGACGAAACGGATGCATGTGAACGGACGCATAGGCTTTCATTGCTATGCCGTGCGTCCGTTCTGCATGCGGTCCGGCTCCGGCACGGCGATTCCGGACGGCCACCGCTAATGTGAACCGGGCCTTAGCTATTAGCTAATCACTGAAAAAACGCTTTTTATACAGTGAAAAATTGCTTTGCAAGCACTCATAAAAAACGCTGGGAAATGCCAGAAAATCATTTGCGGTTGCGTTTAGCGATTTTAGGTGTGAATGGGGCCTAAGAGCAGGTTCACTCATCTATGGGCAACTTGCCCACCCCCCCAGTCTGCCTGACATCATTTTGTTTCCATAGTGATGCTGTTGGACCAGACTATTGGACAGTGCAGTCCTGTGGCATGGTTCACCTGACAGCACTGTGTAGGATTTGCCATGGAAGAGCTTGTGTGATTTGTCACTGGAGGTAGCATGTGTGGACGCTGCCGTATTGCTTTCATTTAAGAGTACAAGACATTGAACTTTTGCATGTCAAAAACTAACTGAATCAAAAGTCCAAGTGGGCTGGCACCACCAAGTTATTAGATGGTGCCTGCCTACTTGGACTTTTGATGTAGTCACACACAATGTCTTTTGTTCATGGGTGCTCCCCATACCATTTGTTGCTGCAAAAAATTTTGAAAAAATGGGGTTTCTAAAACTGTCGACCAGCAGTGCAAGTTCATTCACATTTAGAGATAGTGGATGAGTTTCAGATGGTCAATGAGATACTGGCTTGCATGCAAATTGAATGCTGTGTACGCACCTTGGTATTAGTCTAGTGAAATGTACATTTGACAATTTTCCTTACAGCTTGCTTTACATTTTGTATGCAAACCCAAATGGAGATTTGATGGAGCATCCCGTTTTAAGTTACACAATATACTACCAGATGTTGCATAATGCTTGCTATGTTATACAGTGATGTGGCGAACGGTTCGGCGGGCGAACATCCCTGGGGGGTTTACTACTTCCGGGTCACTCTGACCCGGAGTAGTACGCCTGCGCTGCCCGGCGGAGCACGTCCTAGATCACGCTCCTGTTGCCGGGTAGAGATGGGCCAAACCTCCGATTTTAGGTTCGCAAACCGGGTTCGCGAACTTCCGCGGAAGGTTCGGTTCGCGGAAAAGTTCGCGAACCGCAATAGACTTCAATGGGGAGGCGAACTTTGAAAAATAGAAAAAATTATGCTGGCCACAAAAGTGATGGAAAAGATGTTTCAAGGGGTCTAACACCTGGAGGGGGGCATGGCGGAGTGGGATACATGCCAAAAGTCCCGGGGAAAAATCTGGATGTGACGCAAAGCAGCGTTTTAAGGGCAGAAATCACATTGAATGCTAAATTGCAGGCCTAACGTGCTTTAAAACATCTTGCATGTGTATACATCAATCAGGGAGTGTAATTAGAGTACTGCTTCACACTGACACACCAAACTCACTGTGTAACGCACTGCAAATAGCTGTTAGTTGTGTGTTGTGACGGCCTTGCTGGACTACTGCGCAACATGGCGAGATTGCTCTTCCTCACTCAGTGATGTCAGGTAATGTGTGACTTCCTTCTCAACTTTCCATGGCACTGTTAAAAAGCTTACGTTTTGTTTTTAAATTACATTTTCTACTTGCTTTGTACTTGTTCAGTACCGCTACAATGAGAATCCTATGGAGGCGGGCAAGTCTGACATTGTGACCCCGGGTAATGGCCGGGGAATGAGGGATGGAATCCGGTGTGGAGCCTGAGCAACGACTACCACTACACATCCAAGGAGGGCAGCAGGCAGACATGCACGCCCGCCCCGAGGTAGTGACCAAAAATAACAATACAGGAGGAGGACTTTCAAGGCCCTGCTGTGTATTTGAAATGAATGTACTTTAAATCCTTTAACTAGAACCAGTTATGGTGGGCAAAGATGACACCACATTCCTTTCACGAGAATCATATGGAGGTGGGCAAGTATGACATTGTGACCCCGGGTAATGGCCGGGGAATGAGGGATGGAATCCGGTGTGGAGCCTGAGCAACGGCTACCACTACACATCCAAGGAGGGCAGCAGGCAGGCATGCACGCCCGCCCCGAGGTAGTGACCAAAAATAACAATACAGGAGGAGGACTTTCGAGGCCCTGCTGTGTATTTGAAATGAATGTACTTTAAATCTTTTAACGAGAACCAGTTATGGCGGGCAAAGATGACACACCACATTCCTTTCACGAGAATCATATGGAGGCGGGCAAGTCTGCCATTTGTGACCCCGGGTAATGGCCGGGGAATGAGGGATGGAATCCGGTGTGGAGCCTGAGCAACGGCTACCACTACACATCCAAGGAGGGCAGCAGGCAGGCATGCAATACAGGACTTTGAGGCCCTAATTGTAATGAATCAACTTTAAATCCTTTAACAGGAATCCGTTATGGAGGGCAAGTCTGCCATTGTCACCGCGGGGAATGAAGGTTGGATTCCAGTCTGAAGTGGGAGCCTGCTGAGACCCATGCTGTAGCTGCCCTGACCGTGCTTTGCAGACCAGGCATCTGTGGTCAGATGGACCCTTGAGCCAGCGGAAGACAAACCAAGTCGAAAGCATTTGTCAAGAATGTTTTACGGAGGGCAATTTTTGTTGGCATTTTTTTAAATTGTTTGAAAATGTAGATGGTTGTATTTTTAAATTGTTTGAAACTTTAGATGGTTGTATTTTTAAATTGTTTGAAAGTGTAGATGGTTGTATTGCGTTCCGGAGTTGGAGCCTGATCAACGGCTACCACCACACATCCAGGCAAGGAGGGCAGCAGGCAGGCAGGCATGCATGCCCGCCCCGAGGTAGTGACCAAAAATAACAATACAGGACCTTTTGAGGCCCTAATTGTAATGAATCAACTTTAAATCCTTTAACGGGAATCCGTTATGGAGGGCAAGTCTGATGGTGCCTTCACTGCGATTCACCAGGTTGGTCTCCGGCAAGAATCCGTTATGGAGGGCAAGTCTGCCATTGTCACCGCGGGGAATGAAGGTTGGATTCCGGCCCGAAGTGGGAGCCTGCTGAGACCCATGCTGTAGCTGCCCTGACCGTGCTTTGCAGACCAGGCATCTGTGGTCAGATGGACCCTTGAGCCAGCAGAAGACAAACCAAGTCGAAAGCATTTGCCAAGAATGTTTTACGGAGGGCAAGTTTTTTTGGCATTTGTTTGAAAATGTAGATGGTTGTATTTTTAAATTGTTTGAAACTTTAGATGGTTGTATTTTTCAATTGTTTAAAACTGTATCCATTCAAGTGCAAGTTATGCACTGACTGCCAGGTAAAATGTGCAGTCACAGATGCAGTGAAAGGTATGCAGTGACTGCAAACAGCCGTTTGTGTAGTGACGGCCGTGTTGGACTGGTGCGCACCATGATGAGAGTGCAGGTGATGGTGGCTTTTCAGCCCATATGCTCGCCCGGCTGATGTAGCTGAATGACAGAACAGTGACAGTCCAGCTGATCAAATTTGGTCTGACCACAATGAAACAACGACCTTACTATCTTTGGTGTGCCACCCCCACCCGAGACACTCATATAGCCGGCGGTCATTGCTTCATTGTGATACGCAAGCCCCTTCACCACGGCAAGGTAATGATCACGAAGGGGGATGGGCACATGTACATGCCTTTTGTTTTTTGTTGCAGCCGCCTGCAGTTCAGCCAGAAAAATTAGGCAGGCATGTGCATGCCCAAGAAAAATTAGTATAGCATTCTGGAATCCGCCTAGAGTCCTGGACCCTGGTGGTGGTGGCGGCAGAGAAGGCAGTCAAACGGCCTGCAGGCAGAGATGCTGTGTGTGGGGACTGACTTAGTCTTCGGTCGTGCAATAGCCCTCAGGGATCCATGCCTCGTTCATTTTGATAAAGGTCAGGTACTGAACACTGTCATGACTTAGGCGACTTCTCTTCTCAGTGACAATGCCTCCAGCTGCACTGAAGGTCCTTTCTGACAGGACGCTTGCGGCAGGGCAAGAGAGAAGTTGTATGGCAAATTGGGACAGCTCTGGCCACAGGTCATGCATGCGCAACCAGTAGAGCAAGGGTTCATCCTCGCTGCTCGCAGTCACAGTGTGTACATCCACACTTAAGGGCAGGTAGTCGGCTACCTGCCGGTCCAGGCGTTGGTGGAGGGTGGATCCCGAAGGGCTACTGCGAGGCGTTGGACTAAAGAATGTCCGCATGTCCGACATCACCCCGAGATCGCTGGAGCATCCTGTCCTTGCCTGCGTGGACTGGTGAGGAGCAGGAGGAATACTGCCAGTGGTACCTTTATTGCGTTGTACTGTCACATCACCCTTAAATGCATTGTAAAGCATCATTGGCAGCTTGTTCTGCAAGTGCTGCATCCTTTCCGCCTTGTGTGGAGTTGGTAACAGGTCTGCCACTTTGTGCCTGTACCGAGGGTCTAGTAGCGTGGCCACCCAGTACAGGTCATTCCCTTGAGTTTTTTGATACGGGGGTCCCTCAACAGGCTGGACAACATGAAAGAGGCCATCTGCACAAAGTCGGATCCAGACGTACTCTCCATCTCCTCTTGCTCTTCCACAGTGACGTCACGCATCTCCTCTTCCTCCCCCCAGCCACGGACAATATCACGGGAACGTGGAGCAGCAGAAGCCCCCTGTGACGGCTGCTCTGGTTGATCTTCTGCCGCTGCCACCTCTTCCTCCTCCACAGAAACACCTTCCTCATAATCATCCGAGTCTGACTCCTCTCCTTCCCCACACGACTCCTCTTCTTCCTCCTCCTCCCCCCTCTGTGGTGCCGCAGGTGTTGAGGAAACCTGTGGTTCGGCTGAAAATTGGTCCCACGCCTGCTCCTGCCGTAGCTGTTCCTGTTCCCACTCCTCCACAGCTTCATCCACCACTCTACGCAGGGCACGCTCCAGGAAGTAATCGTAGGGGATCAAGTCGCTGATGGTGCCTTCAGCGCGACTCACCAGGTTGGTCACCTCCTCAAACGGCCGCATGGTCCTGCATGCATTTCGCATCAGTGTCCAGCTGTTGGGCCACAACATCCCCATCTTCCCAGATTGTGTCCTTCTACTGTAGTTGTACAGGTACTGGGTGACGGCTTTCTCCTGGTCTAGCAGGCGAGAGAACATGAGCAGGGTGGAATTCCAGCGAGTCGGGCTATCGCATATCAAGCGTCTCACCGGCAAGTTGTTTTTCCGCTGAATGTCCGCAAAGCGTGCCATGGCCGTATAAGACCGCCTGAAATGCCCACACAACTTCCTGGTCTGCTTCAGGATGGCCTCTAAGCCTGGGTACTTTGAGACAAATCTTTGCACGACCAGATTCAGCACATGTGCCATGCAGGGTACATGTGTCAGCTTTCCCAAATTCAAAGCGGAAAGGAGATTGCTGCCGTTGTCACACACCACGTTGCCGATCTCCAGCTGGTGCGGGGTCAGCCATTGTTCCACCTGTTTGTTAAGAGCAGCCAGGAGAGCTGCTCCAGTGTGACTCTCCGCTTTGAGGCAAGACATGTCTAAAATTGCGTGACACCGTCATACCTGGCATGCAGCGTAGGCTCTGGGGAGATGGGGCTGTGTAGCTGGAGAGGAAGAGGAGATGGCAGCACCGCTAGAGTTCAACTGAAACTCAGCTGAGGAGGAGGAGGTTGACAGCGAAGAGGATGTAGCTGGAGGAGAAGGAGAGGAGGTGGCAGGAGGCCTGCCTGCAAGCCGTGGAGGTGTGACAAGTCGGTCCGCTGCGCAGCCACGTACTCCCTGCTTGCTGCCATCAGTCACCAGGTTGACCCAATGGGCTGTGTACGTAATGTAGCGGCCCTGCCCGTGCTTGGCAGACCAGGCATCCGTGGTCAGGTGGACCCTTGACCCAACGCTCTTTGCAATAGATCACACCACTTGCCTCTGAACTGCACGGTACAGTTTGGGTATGGCCTTTCGTGAAAAATAAGTGCGGCCTGGTATCTTCCACTGCGGTGTCCCAATGGCCACAAATTTACGGAAAGCCTCTGACTCCACCAGCTTGTATGGTAATAGCTGGCGAGCTAATAGTTCCGCCACACCAGCTGTCAGACGCCGGGCAAGAGGGTGACTGGCCGAAATTGGCTTCTTCCGCTCAAAGACTTCCTTCACGGACACCTGGCTACTGCTGTGGGCAGAGGAGCAGGAACCGCTCAAGGGCAGAGGCGGTGTGAAGGAGGGTGGCTGTGAAGGTTCAAGGGAGAAAGCGGATGAAGACGATGCACCTGAAGGAGGAAGATGAGAAGGAGGGTGGCTTGTCTTTTGAGGGGTGCTGCTTTTCCTCAGGTGTTCTTCCCATAGCTGTTTGTGCCTTTTCTCCAGGTGCCTTCGTAAGGCACTTGTCCCTACGTGAGTGTTGGCCTTTCCACGGCTCAATTTTTGGAGGCAGAGAGAACAGATGGCTTTGCTCCTATCTGAGGCACACACCGTAAAATATTTCCAAACCGCAGAGCCCCCCTGGGGTGATGGCACTACGGTGGCATCAACAGCTGACCTTGAAGGGCATGTTAGCTGGCTGGCCATAGCTGGCGATACATGGCGCCGGACACTGCCCCCAGCTGTTTCTGAGGACGAGCTCCCTCTGCTTCTATCATGGAGTCGTCTCCTCCTACTCCTCTCTGGCTCCCCCTCTGAACTGTCCCCCTGGTCATCTCCTCTATTGGGAACATACGTGACATCCGTATAATCGTCATCATAATCATCCTGCCCAGCTTCGCTTTCCTCAGACACCTCCTCAACTGCACCAACTTCAGGTGGATCATCATGCCCCTCCTCACACATTACGTCCATACTATCGCCACCTAACTCAGACGTATGAGGTGGTGTACCTGCGCCTTCTTGTTGTTGTTGCAGTAGTGGCTGTGAATCAGTGATTTCACCACCACCACCAAATAACTCCTGCGAAGTGTCAAATGCAGCGGATGTGGCACTTGTTGTAGCGCTGGTGGCTGCAGGAGATGAGGTGTTCTGTCTTAAATACTCAAGCACGTCCTCACAATTTTGGGAAGTGATGGCACGTGCCTTCTTCTGAGCACTGTACTTTGGGCAAGGTCCACACGAAATCACAGCAACACCACCTTGCACAGACCTGCCAGTGCCAGGTGGCCTTCCTCTGGGTCTGCCTCTACCTCTTCCTCTACCTGGTTTGTCCATTTTGTCCATCTCGGGGGGAAGCTAGGTATATGCAGTGAGGTGAGTTCACTCAACCCAAAGGTAGTTATATATGCAGTTAGGTGAGTTCACTGAACACAAAAGGTAGTTATGTGCAGTGAGGTGAATTCACTCAACCCAAAGGTAGTTATATATGCAGTGAGGTGAGTTCACTGAACACAAAAGGTAGCTATGTGCAGTGAGGTGAATTCACTCAACCCAAAGGTAGTTATATATGCAGTTAGGTGAGTTCACTGAACACAAAAGGTAGCTATATGCAGTCAGCTGAGTTCACTCAACCAAAAGGTAGTTATGTGCAGTGAGGTGAGTTCACTCTACAGAAAAGGTAGATATGCAGTGAGGTGAGTTCACTCAACTTAAAAGGTAGTTATATGCAGTGACGCAAGTTCACTCAACACAAAAGGTAGTTATGTGCAGCGAGGGGGGTTCACTCAACACAAACGTAGGTGTATGCAGTGATGAGGTGGGTTAACTAAACACAACAGGTACTAGTAGTAGGTAAATGCAGTACTGGGTAGGTAGTACAATGTGCAGCTCCCTGTCACACACACAGGTGTCACTGAATGTGCTGCTGCTGCTGGCAGTGCCAGTGGGACACACAGTATGAATTAGCAATGCTGTCTAAACAACACAAGTGTCAGTTTCAAACACAGAAAAAAAAAATTGATCACAGGAGCAGGATGAGCTCTGAAAAGAGCTTTTCTGGGGCGCTATTATAGCAATAAGATTCAGCTAAGCAAGCTAAGAAGGCAAGAGCCTGACTAATCTGTCCCTAGGAGAACAAGTCTGCAGCAGCTGTCCCTAGTCTGTCTCTAGCAGGCACAGGAGTGAGGCTAATGGCCGCCGGAGCCTGCCTTATATAAGGGGGGGTGGGGCTCCAGGGCTTAGTGTAGCCTGATTGGCTACAATGCGCCTGCTGACTTTGATGCAGAGGGTCAAAGTTGACCCTCATAGAGCATTATGGGGCGATTCGAACGTCCGGGAAAATTCCCGAAGTTCACCTGGAACCGTTTGCCGGCGAACCGTTCGGCCCATCTCTATTGCCGGGCACTCTCTGCACATGAGCGTGACGTCGTTATAAGACGCGCTCCGCCGGGCAGCGCAGGCGTACTACTCCGGGTCAGAGCAACCCGGAAGTAGTAAACCCCCCCCAGGGATTCAGAGATGTTCGCCGGCGAACGGTTCGGGAACTGTTCGCCACATCTCTAATGTTATATTATCACTTTTCCCATTTTTTTTTTTTTTAAGACCTGAAATCTAACTTTAGTTTAAATTGGTATTCAAAATCTTCCAGTGGATATTCCAGTCCTCATTCAATTCACCTTTTCTCCTAAGATTTCTCCTAGGACCCTAGGGGACATTTTCACTTTTCATCAATAAAATTCTTTTTAGGCCACAGGAAAATACTTAAAATTAGTTTGACAGTATTTTTCAACCACCTTTTTGTTCATTTTCAGATGCAATTTTTTTTTTTTTAAGTAAAGATGAAAAATGATCTCCTAGTGAAAAATTTAGGAGTTTCTACCTGTACCTCCTTGTAGCTAAGATAAGCCCCAGCTTTCCATAGATTGCAGTAACACATTATGTTTCAGGAGAGATACTGAACCTTTTCTGTATTCTTCCTAGATAAGTTATGAAGCCAGTGATCCTCTTTCAAGCAATGCTGATCTCTACAAATCATTTTTCAACACGGCTCAAAATGACCGCCTGCGACTGCAAGCCATCACTTTCTGCCTGAAAACATTTCACTGGAACTGGGTGGGACTCATCACGCCGTACGATGATAGTGCGGAATGGGAAGTGCAGGAACTGACAAAGGAGATGACCAGGAATGGGATCTGCGTTGAATATGTCTTAAAACTGTCCAGTGAGACAAGAAACACTGAAAAGCAACATGTGATAGAGAAATCCACAGCCAAGGTGATAATAATCTGCGGGAAGTTTTTGCTTCATTATGACTTTTTATCGGGATTGGAAGTCGTCCTGCAGAACATCACACTAATCCTACATGAATCATGGCTGTACAGCTTTCATCTGGGAGAGAAGTTTTTCCCAGTTATCAACGGCAGCTTGATTGTCATGCCAGCCGAGAAAATCATTCCTGGTCTGAGGAGAAAACTTTTTAGTTTGAGCAAACACTCTCAGTCTGAAAATTCTTTACTGGAAGACATTTACTACTTTTACTTTCAGTGCACTAATATAAAACGCAAGAGGAAACAATTTTTTCAGTCAGAGTTTCACTTAAATGAGAATTTTTGCCCTGATGACTTTGATCCTTTTCCTTCCCAATTGAGTGATTTTAATTATCCAAGTTTCTACTCTGTGTACACAGCAGTGTATAGTCTGGCCTATGCCCTACATGCCATGCAGAAACTGGGCAGATCAAGACCAGATCGATATAAAACAAAGGTAACAAATACATACATAAAGTAATAATAATATAATCATAATCCCGTATATGTACTGTATATAACTATGCTAATGTACATTTTGTAGAGATTTTTTTGAGGTTTTAACCACAAACGTAAATGTCACTT
This sequence comes from Hyperolius riggenbachi, assembly GCF_040937935.1. Classification (NCBI taxonomy): domain Eukaryota; kingdom Metazoa; phylum Chordata; class Amphibia; order Anura; family Hyperoliidae; genus Hyperolius; species Hyperolius riggenbachi. Next base: position 18,262,272 of record NC_090646.1, on the reverse strand, counting down.
AAAATGAAAGCACAGCCAACATGCCTGATAAGACACTAGTGCCCATATTTCATTCACTTTTTCCCCTGAGATTTCTCAGAGTTTTCTGATATTTTCAGAAAACATCAATAAAATGCCTATTAAACCACCAGCAAGCAAGACAATGCTCAAAATAATGTTGATAGTACTTTTGCATCCATTTTGTTGGTACTTTTTCAATTGCAAAGTGCTACAGTTTTTTTTAAAAAAAACAAGGCGAAAAAGGACAAAACTCAGTAAAAAAAAATAAAATTAATTGCATGTGGGCCGAAGGGCCTTGTTCAATTCATTGTTTCCCCTGAGTTTTCTCTTAGGAGAGGATATTTCATCTTCTGTTTAAAATTTCAGTTGAGCACTCCTCAACTGAAAAAGTACCACAAAGTAGGTGAAACCCCCATTCGTGGCAAGCTCTATAGACTTTAATACACTGTATACTGTGCGAATGGCCACCACCACCATCCAAGAGACGGCACCGTCATTCACAAAAGCCAATATTTACACGTCCAAGCATTACTTCCTCTTTGCGTAGTAATACTACACATAGGGAAGTTATAGCATATTGTGGCCAAATATATATATATATATATATATATATATATATATATATATATATATATATTATACCTCAGGGACTGGACTTTTTTAATATGTATGTCAAGAGGGTATATTACTGTTACTTTATAAATTATGGGCTTGTAATTAAAGGAATACTGTAGGGGGGTCAGGGGAAAATGAGCTGAACTTACCTGGGGCCTATTTTAAGTTATCAGAAACAAGTGAAGGAGCTGATGATGATGTGTCAATGGATGTCACGTGGGTGCCTGCAAGAAGAGATGAAGAAGAGGGGGAGAGTTCAGATGGGGAGACAGGAAGGAGGAAGAGATAAGTTGTTGACACTTAGCTTGTCCTATCCAGGCCACCGTAGACAAGAGACTGCGGGGGAATTGCAACTTCCCAAGTCACAGGAACGGACCGGCGTGCGTGTTAGAAGCACGGGGAAAAGTGGTGTGGCTACACAGAGAGTGCCGCAAGTGCCCAGGAAAGTCCCCCAGAGGTGGGGGGACACCCACACTGCTATAATATGTTAGGGGAGGCAAACAAACTGTCAACAATCACGCCTGAACGGCACAGAGCGGAGACGGAGCGGTCGTAGAAGGGGCCCCCCATGTGCACTGGGGAGCGGTCCAAGTAAGTAAGCCTGGATCAGCATGTGATTTTATATTTTCGCCCGGAGAATAGTGTGAGTAACCACATGGCCATTCAACTAATCATGCATGAAGTTTGATACAAGCAGAGGCATTTGAACTGAGACTGTATTTACAATCCCAGCTGCTATATCATTTTTTATGAGGAATTGGTATTTGGGAAGCAATTTATAGTGACCATATGGAGATAGGTCGCCTGCATTGGCAAAATTCCCTATGGACTATTCCAACATAGATAGTCTGAATGACTCATTTATTATGCAGGTGTGCTAACATGCAGGGCAAGTCAGTTCATAAGTATAGTGGCCAGTCAATTCTCTGGTTTCAAAAGGATGGTGCAATACTGGGAGATTTATTGTTTTTTGTATGTGGAAAATTGTTTTTGAACAATAACACAGTATTTGAAACAAGGTTGATCTCCGAGTCATATGTTAATGTAAGTTAACACATGTGCTCTGCATGGTACATTTTTTTAAATCTTATTGTACAGTGCTTTGTGTGAAAGTACCCAGACTTACAGGAGGTCCTCAAGCAGTCCAGGAAGGTGTGTGGACAATTCAAGCGTTCCTACATGGCCATGGTGCGCTTTGCAGATGTTTAGCAGCGAAAGAACCTGCCAGTGAGGCACTTGATTTGTGACAGCTTGATTTGCTGGAATTCAACATTCCTCATGTTCGAACGCCTGAAAAAGCCATCAGCCATCTGTACAACCACGGTGCTAGGGCAGGCTCTGCGGAGATGGGTATTTTTTTGCTGCGTTACTGGACACTCATGTGCAATGCCTGCAGGCTCATGCGCCCTTTTGAGGAGGTAACAAACCTGGTGAGTCACACTGAAGACACCATCAGCAACCTCATCCCATACGCTTTCTTCCTAGAGTGTGCACTGGGAAGAGTGCTGGATCAGGCTGTTGATGAGAGTGACCAGGAAGAGGAAGAGTTGTGGTCGCCATCACCACCTGAACCAGCCTTGTCGTCGTCACCTGCTGTACCTGCGGCAATGCAGAGAGAGGAGTCAGAGAAGAGAGAAGTCTGAGGAACAGGATTCAGAGGAAGAAGGTGGCTTTGTGGAGTTGGAAGACCAAACACAGGAGGTGTCCCAGTGGGGTTGTGGTCACCTTTTGGGGATCCTTGGTGTTGTACGTCCCTGAGGGAGGAGTAGACCTTCCATGACATCAGTGAGGATGAGGAAAGGGACATGGCTTACTCAGCATTCACCCTTATGCAATTGGGGTCTTTCATGCTGTCCTGCCTACTGAAAGACCCCGTATCAAAAGGCTCAAGGAGAACCACCTATACTGGTTGGCAACACTACAAGATGTTTTGGTGATGTCGGACATGCACAGTTTCTTTAGTCCATATATGCATATACTGTATACTGTCTGTCCTTGAATTTTGATTGTGTCTGTTAATGAAAACCTGTACTAAGAAAAAAATCCCATGGGGAGTACTCATTTCGGGAGGGGGAAGCCTCAGGGTCCCAATAAGACTTCCCCCTCTCCTGTACCTGCAGGCAGTCCAGTGCTGGCTCCCCTGAAGCCTCCCCCAATCCTCCCCCAACAAGCCTTGATATATTTACCTTGCCGGGATCCAGCACAGGCACAGTAGCGGCTCTTCCTTTGGGTAAGGCGGAAATAGCCAAACCCAATCAGATCCACTCTACTGCGCAGACGCAAAAGGACTCGCGCCTGCGCAGCAGAGCGGATCGATCAGGTTCGGCTATTTATGCCTTACCCGAACAAAAAAGAGCTAGTACACGAGGTAAATATTCACATCGTCGCACTTCGTCGGACCTGGGCAGGCTAACGGAGGCACGCAGGAGGATGGGGGAAGCCTCGTTAGGATCCAGAGGCTTCCCCCTCCGGAGGTGAGTACCCCACAAGGGCGGGTTTTTTTTGTTTTTTGTTTTAATACAGGGTTTCTTTAAAGGGAACCTACACTGAGGAGGATATGGATTTTTCCTTTTAAAATAATACCAGTTGCCTGACTCTCCTGCTGATCCTGTGTCTCTAATACTTTCATCCACAGCCCCTGAACAAGCATGCAGATCAGGTGCTCTGACTGAAGTCAGACTGGATTAGCTGCATGCTTGTTTCAGGTGTGTGATTCAGCCACTACTGCATCCAGAGAGATCAGCAGGACTGCCAGGCAACTGGTATTGTTTAAAAGGAAACATCCACATCCCTCTCAGTTAAGGTTCCCTATAAGCAACTGTCAAGTCAAATTCCTTGTAAGTGCAAACTTACTTGGACAAATACAGTTATTCTACTACCCTTCCTTCTTCTATTCTAATTCTCTTGCCTTGTCTCACTTACACTACCAACACACTGGCCTATATGCAATTCAGTTTTTCTCCTTAGTTTTCTCTTAGGTGATATTTTCAGAATTGACACTTTAACCTCCTTGCCGGTTATCCCGAACTCAGCTCGGGGTAACCTGCGCAAGAGGATTTCTCAGGCCTCGCTGGGCCGATTTGCATAATTTTTTTTCCTTCACGCAGCTAGCACCTTGCTCGCTGCCGCCACCCGCCAATTCGCCGCTACCCGCCGCGTCGAGCCATCCCCCCACTCCAGACCCCTGCTCAACCTGGCCAATCAGTGCCAGGCAGCGCTGAGGGGTGGATCGGGATTCCCTGTGACGTCCCGACGTCCATGACGTCGGTGACGTCATCCCCCCCCCGTCGCCATGGTGACCGGGGAAGTCCTGCAGGAAATCCCGTTCTGAACGGGATTTCCTGCTTACTCTGATCGCCGGAGGCTATCGGAGTGGTTGGGGGGATGCCGCCGCTCAGCGGCTATCATGTAGCGAGCCCTGGGCTCGCTACATGATTTAAAAAAAAAAAAGTTCTGTGCTGCCTCCTTGCTGGCGGGAATTAGACTGGCAAGGAGGTTAAACCACCAGCATGCGTGAAAATATTTAAAATAATGTTGATAGTACTTTTTTGGCTTCTTTTTGGTACTGTTTCAGTTGCAAAGTGCTGAAAAATGATTTTCAATAGAAGATGAAGAATGATCTCCTAGGAGAAATCTCAGGAGAAAAAGTGAATTGCATATGGGTCACTGTGTTTATTTCCAGAATGGGTTATGAATCTCTAAACCATTGTACCATCTCACTATGCCAGCCCTTCAATGTCAGGATATACCCACTTACTTCCTACCCTGGTAACATATTTGCATATCCCATAATGTTTGTGAAAAGTATTCCGAAATGAAGACTGTCTTGCTTGATAATCTGATCTCACAGTGGGAAGGTCATCATGCCTAAAAATTGTTCTGTGGGGACATGATGCTGGAACTTGTAATGTGGGCGATCTTATATCTGCTGTTTTATTTGAGGTGCACGGCACGTAGTTTGTATCATATTGCATGTGTTCTATAGTGTATGTGTTTTTTTTTAAGGGGGTGGGGGGGGGGGAGGGGGCACACAGGATTTTTTTTGCCTGGAGAGACAAAATGGCTAGAAACAGCTTTGTTAAGCAGAATGCATTTCTTTTAGGGCCCATTCACACTTGCAAATAGCAAAATGCTTGCGCTTTTGCTAGCGTTTTTCTCTGGCGATTTTTTTCGTGGTTAACATTAAAAACCGCCATTCACACTTGGGGGCAATTTTCCGTGATCACGATTAGCGCTTCTATAGCACTAAACGTGATCGCCGGGAGATCGGCTGAAAATGGTGCAGGATACAAACTCGTGTTTGGCGATTTGCATTAATCGCCGGCGATTAACGCAAATCGCCCAAGTGAGAACGGGCCCATAGGTTATTATTGCACTAGCGCTTTAAAAAGCGCTAGCGCTTGAGCGTTTTGCCGAAATCGCTGGCAAAACGCTGTAAATGTGGATGATGTTTTGAACAGGAAAATACATCACGTGGCAAAACAAGAGTAATTTTTCTAAAGCTGCTGTTTTGCTATGAATAGGTGCAGAGATACTTGAAAAGAATTAGTTACACAGATCGCTTTGGAGAAAATATAACCTATAACAACAAAAGAGAATTGTCTTTGCCGCTCGTCTTAACAAACTGGGTATATCATACACATGCATTGGGTGATACACGTTTCAAACATATTGCTGGCAATTTTACCCAGTCTTCTACAGGAAAAAGACTATTTTATATTCACCCACAAAGTATAATTTGGAAAACGGGGAAGGTGAGTGTTTTTATTTGTCCATCTCTGTTCACGTAGGAAGATTTTTATTTTGATTTAATTTTAATGTAATTTTCTGGTTATTGCAGAACAGGTCAACACTTGTGAATACAGAACACGCTAGGTACACACCTTCAAATGCAGTCATGCTATGGTGACAGCCCTGTGTCACCTTTTGCTGAGTTTTCTTACAGGAGATATTTTAAAACTTTTTTTTAAATAAAATACCCTTTAAAGAGAATCTGTAACGTCAAAACGTCCCCTGGGGGGTACTCACCTCGGGTGGGGGAAGCCTCAGGATCCTAATGAGGCCTCCCACGTAGAGATGTCGCAAACCTCCGATTTTCGGTTCGCGAACCTCCGCGAAAGGTTCGGTTCGCGAAAAAGTTTGCGAACCGCAATACACTTCAACGGGGAGGCGAACTTTAAAAATTTCAAAAAATTCTACCGGCTGCAATAATGATAGAAAACATGTTTCAAGGGCTCTAATACCAGGAGGCGCGCGCCCTCCCCCCCCCCTCTCCCTCCAAGCAAGGTCCTTATGCCATTTCACTCACTTGTCTGCCTACACTAATTAGTTAAGGGACAGCTTCCACCCTTGTACCTGTTCCCTCCTCCCTCCTAGGAGGGTCTCATCTGCCAGGGAATTATACTATTTCAAAAACCAGTTTACATACCATGGCTGGGAATTTGACCCAGATCTTACTGTGTGGTGGGCAAGTCACCCTAACCACTGTACCACAACAGTAGTTACTGAAGCTGGCCTAGCATTTACTATTTATGCTCAATACAATAGAAACATTAGGTTGCTTAAAAGGAACCTTAACTGAGAGTGATATGGATGTTTCCTGTAAACAATACCAGTTGCCTGGCAGTCCAGCTGATCTCTGTGACTGCAATAGTGGCTGAATCACACCCTGAAACAAGCATGCAGCTAATCCAGTCTGACTTCAGTCAGAGCACCTGATCTGCATGCTTGTTCAGGGGCTGTGGCTAAAAGTATTAGAGACACAGGATCAGCAGGCGATTCAGGCAACTGGTATTATTTTAAAAGGAAAAATCCCTATCCTTCACCGTTTAGGTTCCCTTTAAGGATTTGTAGCATAAAAGCCAACTCACATTGGCTGGGATTTGAACCCAGGTGTCACTGTGTGGTGGGCAAGTACCCTAACCGCTGTACCACAACAGTAGTAACTGAAGCTGGCCTAGCATTTACCATTTATGCACAATACAAGAGAAAAAGTAGACAAGACAAATAACATTTATATCACGCTTTTCTCCTGGCGGACTCAAAGCACCAGAGCTGCAGCCACTAGTAAGAAATGTCTGAAAGGTGTAATGCTTAAGTGCTCTGCCTCTAACACAGGAGACCAGGGTTCGAATCTCGGCTCTGTCTGTTCAGTAATATATAGAGCATGCCCTAGTGGCTGCAGCTCTGGTGCTTTGAGTCCGCCAAGAGAAAAGCGTGATATAAATGTTATTTGTCTTGTCTACTTTTTCTCTTGTATTGAGCATAAATGGTAAATGCTAGGCTAGCTTCAGTTACTACTGTTGTGGTACAGTGGTTAGGGTGCTTGCCCACCACACAGTGAGACCCGGGTTCAAATCCCAGCCAATGTAAGTTGGTTTTTATGCTACAAATCCTTAAAGGGAACCTAAACTGAGAAGGATATGGATTTTTCCTTTTAAAATAATACCAGTTGCCTGAATCGCCTGCTGATCCTGTGTCTCTAATTCTTTTAGCCACAGCCCCTGAACAAGCATGCAGATCGGGTGCTCTGACTGAAGTCAGACTGGATTAGCTGCATGCTTGTTTCAGGGTGTGATTCAGCCACTATTGCAGTCACAGAGATCAGCTGGACTGCCAGGCAACTGGTATTGTTTACAGGAAACATCCATATCACTCTCAGTTAAGGTTCCCTTTAAGCAACCTAATGTTTCTATTGCATTGAGCATAAATAGTAAATGCTAGGCTAGCTTCAGTGACTACTGTTGTGGTACAGCAGTTAGGGTGCTTGCCCACAACACAGTGAGACCCAGGTGCAATTCCCAGCTATGGTATGTAAACTGGTTTTTGAAATAGTGTAATTCCCTGGCAGCTGAGACCCTCCTCCCTCCGATAGGAGGTAGAAGGGGTGGAGAGGGAGAAGGGTAGCAGCTGTCCCTTAACTAATTAGTGTAGGCAGACAAGTGAGTGAAATGGCATAAGGACCTTGCTTGAGGGCGGGGGGGGGGGGGGCCTCGAGCAGTGTGTTTGACAATAAATGTGCCTGCTGACTGTGATGTAGAGGTTCAAAGTTTTGCTAAATAGAGCATTATGGGGCGAATTGAACTTCCGCAAAAGTTCGCCTGCTGCAGGCGAACGCGAACCCCCAAAGTTCGCTACATCTCTACTCCCATGCCGTCCTCCATCCTTCAGGGGTCTCGCTGCAGCCCTCCGTACAGCGGTGACGTCAATATTTACCTTCTCGGCTCCTGCGCAGGCGCTCTGATGGCTGTCGGCTCCGAAGTAGGCGGAAATACCCAATCGCCGTCGAATCTGCTCTACTGCACAGGCGCAAGTCTCCGGCACCTGCGCAGTAGAGCGGACTCGACTGAGATCGGGTATTTCCGTCTACTTCGGAGCCGAAAGCAGCCACAGTGCCCCCGCTGGAGCCTGCAAAGGTAAATATTGAATTGACAGTCGGGTCTGTCGGCGGCTGTTCGGAGGGCTGCAGCGAGACCCCCGTGGGACAGAGGACGGCGTGGGAAGCCTCATTAGGATCCCGAGGCTTCCCCCACCCGAGGTGAGTACCCCCCAGGGGATATTTTTGATGTTACAGTGTCTCTTTAAGTCCCCTGGAAATCGCATTTTTGCATCAGAATGCTGAACGTGGAAATTCACATGTGAAATGAAGCAAGAGAAGTGTGGTCTGGTGTTAGTTGAAGAGCAGAGATGCAGACCAGCAAACATTGATAACTTTAATGACTACCTGTACATGGTTTATTGCAAGCCTTCGAATCGTTATGTATTTTCTTCAGCAATTATACAGAACTGTATCAGAATTGTACAATAGAAGGGCCAGGAGCCAATGAAAATGGCTCCTGACCGGCTCACAGTGCTCTGCGGTCCTAGAGATGGCAGGGCGAGCGATTTTTGGTGGGGTAGAATCGGCGAGATCGGTGGTAACAGCGGGGATGCGCGGTTAATGGGACGTTGAATCTATCAAGTCAGGGCCGCAGCACCACCTGCTGAACGTAGATTCAACCTACCTTGGTCCAGATCCGTTTAATGAGATCTGGACCAGATCACAACTTAGGCCTTGAATTCATGGTCCTTAAATATAACCACGATGTCTCAGCCACTTTTGACGCCATAGCTCCCTTAAAGATTAAACGTTCCGCACCATAACATCACGCTTGCTGGTTTGACAACTCTATAAAGGAACTAAAGAAACAGGGACGCAGACTGGAACGAAGGTAGCGCAAACACCAGTCCCCTGATGACAAACTTTCCCTAATTGCTCACCTGAAAAAATATCAAACGGCGATTAACAAAAAGAAGTCCTTATTTCTGTCTCACGAAATTGCATATGCAGCCAACAAACCTGCCCAACTCTTCCGCACGGTTGATAGTCTCTGCAATCCATCTTGCAGGAAATCCAGCATCAGATCTTCACAGGAACTGTGCGAGAAATTTGCCCACTACTTCTCAGACAAAGTCTCCTCCATACGATCTACCATTCAATTCACAGCCCCAGAAACCCATGCAGAGCCATATAACAGGTGCAAAAATAGCCTACCACCATGGTCTGATTTTAAGGTAATCACTGAAAAAGACATCTTGGATATCTTCTCAAACCTTCGCCAGACTACCTGCGATCTGGACCCTGGCCCCACTAAGTTCATGTTGAAATGCACTGAACTATTTACACCGGCATTCCACAAAATAGTCAACGGTGCCTTACAAGAAGGGTGGTTTCCCTCTACTCTGAAAGAAGCAATCGTCAGGCCACTACTCAAGAAACCACCCTTAGACCCAGATGCTCTAAACAGCTACAGACCTGTCTCTAAAATCCCCTTTCTGGGAAAAGTTATTGAAAAGGCTGTCTACCTCCAACTTGAAGCCAGGCTCTCCAAAAACAACATCCTTGACCCTACTCAATCTGGCTTCAGGAAATATCACAGCTGTGAAACAGCCCTCACCCAGATTTGCAATGATCTGCTCATTGCAAGAGACAAGGGTCAATGTTCCATCCTGATTTTGCTCGACCTCTCAGCGGCTTTTGACACAGTCTCGTAATAGATTGCGGAGAAGCCACCGCGCAGACTGGCGGCAAGCCGGCTGATTCCGCGTCCAACACGGCGGTTTATACGCGGCGGCGTGCGTCTGCTCTGGCTGAGCCTTCTAGTGCACACAGGTTGAGGAATACGCGCACGCGCGCTCAGAGGAAGAACCTTTATGACAAACGTAGAGGGGTCAGCTGACCAGGTTTGGTCAGCTGATCACAGAACTACTGGCCATTGGTTGAGCAGCGGTGGGTGGCACCAGAGAGCGCCGCTCTATATATACCTACTGCTGGTCAGTCTCGGGTTGTCTGCCGTTGCGAACACTTACGTGGAAGCACTCAGACCATAGTCAGATCTCACAGTGTGGTTGAACCAGGAGGACCTGGGAATTCACACTGAGCCAGATTACTTCTGTGTTAATATTGTGTTATTCTCCCGACTAGTTCCAGGGTGCTGAGACCACGGACCTCGCATCCAAGACTAGGGACTTTGTGTTATCATTGTGTATACTCCAGACTAGTTCCAGGGTGCTGAGACCACGGACCTCGCACCCAAGATTAGGGACTCTGTGTCATCATTGTATTATACTTCAGACTAGTTCCAGGGTGCTGAGACCACGGACCTCGCACCCAAGACTAGGGATCCTGTGCTACTATCATATATAATTCAGACTAGTTCCAGGGTGTCGAGACCACGGACCTCACACCCAAGTCTAGGCATTGTTTGATATCTGTTATGACCTATTGCATTCCTGACTACTCCTCTGCTCACTGATTCGGTACCTACGCATATCTGATCACCTGTTGCCAAACCCAGCCTGTCCCTGGTTACCGAGTCAGCTTTCCGTCTCTGTACTTTATCTGCCCGTGTGTTGCCGACCTGGCTTGCCGGACCTAGAGAGCTATCTCTCTCTTTAAGAGATAGTCTCCAGAGCTGCTAGTGACATCCACCTTCCAGGTGTCATTCACTCACAGGTCCCTCCTACCTTCACACTGGGACTCCACCCTTTTGGAGGTCTCAGGTTGCTGGAAGGTTTTTGTACTTCACAAAAGGCGGTATCGCCCGTACTGCCAGAGACCACCTGCTCCTCGGGTGGTCTTACTCAAAGTCATTACTGTTGCACCAAACACTCACACTATAAAGGTGTCCAGAGGTTAGTTATACTTAGATTATCAGTGATTCTGCAGATCATCAATAATCAGGTATAATCTGTATTCTTGGTGATACTGCAGATCACCAATAATCAGATTCTCTCTGTGTGCTGACACTGATCGTTACAGAACGGCAGACCAAAACCAAATGGACGCACTTAACAGCCGTCTCGATGCGCTCACCACCTCGGTGGAGAATTACATCAGAGTGCTGGATAGTCATCAGACCCAGATCAATGCATTGTCTGGGTCTGTACAAGTCCTTCAGACGGCTGTGAACACAGAGCGATCTCCTCCAGGTACAGACTTACGCATGTCGAGTCTTACGAGTGTTATCGTACTTTGAGTTGAGGCCTAATTCATCTGGAACTGTGGCACAGAGAATTACGTTCATGAAGACTCTGTTGTCAGGGGATTCCCAGACCTGGGCGTATAGTCTCCCAACAGGGCATGAGGCTCTAGCCTCTGTTGAGGAATTTTTTAAAGCAATGGCTATAATTTACGATGACCCGGACATTGCCTCTACCGCTGAGCGGAAGCTCAAGACGTTGCGGCAGGGCAAGGATCCGGTTGAAGATTACGCAGCTGAGTTCAGGAAATGGGCAGTATCTGCAAGATGGGGATCGTTTGCACTCTTAGATTGTTTTTTGTCAGGATTGTCAGACGCAGCCTCTGATCTAATGTTGGGACATCCTGAGCCCAAATCGGTTGATGAGGCCATTTCATTAGCAGTCAGGATTGATCGTCGTCTACGCTACCAGAGACAGACTCGGAGTAGGAACAAAGTGAGATATGTTTCCTACGCCTCTCCTCCACCCGCTTCACCTCCGCCGGAACCAATGCAGATTGGTCGGTCAAAATTGTCTCGGGTGGAGCAGAATCGCAGAAAGACAGAACAGCTCTGTTTATACTGTGCAGAGGAGGGTCACAGAGTGCAGAATTGTCCCAAGAAGTCGGGAAATGCTGCCGCCTAGGTGTAGTCGGAAGTAATACCCTAGGCACGCAGTCTTTACCTCTAAACGATAAACGGTTGCTCCTTCCTTGTTCTGTTTCATGGGAGGATCAAACAGTTACTACTGAGGCCTTTCTGGATTCTAGCTCAGCAGCTAATTTTATGGATTACGAATTTGCGAAGAAATTAGGGATTCCTGTTCGCCCTTTGAAGCAACAGATCTTGGTCACTGCAGTGGACGACTCTCCTCTGCAGAGTAAACACCCTCTTTCTCAGACCCCCGAGTTAAAGGTCACAATAGGGGTGTTACATTGTGAAAGTCTACAATTTCTGGTTTTGCGAATGACTACTTCCACGATCATTCTTGGCATGCCATGGTTACAACTTCACTCTCCTCAGATTAATTGGGCTTCAGGTCAGCTAACGAGCTGGTCTACCCATTGCCATCATCATTGTTTAGCGAAAGTAACCGTGGGTAACACCAAGATTCAGGTGGAGGGTTTGCCAAGCCAGTATTCAGAATTTGCGGACGTGTTTTGTCCTAAATCAGCGGATAAACTTCCTCCCCACCATCCCTTTGACTGCCCCATCGATCTCAGATCTGGTTGTATGCCCCCTAGAGGTCATCTCTACAATTTTTCCGGGCCAGAGAAATTGGCTATGCAGGAATACATCCGAGAAAATTTGGCTAAAGGCTTTATTCGCCCCTCTCGGTCACCAGCAGGGGCAGGATTCTTTTTCGTAAAGAAAAAAGATGGAGGCCTCCGTCCGTGCATTGACTATCGAGGCTTGAATAAGATTACCGTGAAAAATCGCTATCCTTTGCCTTTGATTGACGATTTGTTCACTCAGGTCACTAACGCCAAAATTTTCTCAAAGCTAGATTTGCGGGGCGCATACAATCCTGTGCGTATCAGGGATGGTGATGAATGGAAGAGGGCCTTTAACACAACCGACGGGCATTACGAGTACCTGGTGATGCCCTTCGGGTTGTGCAACGCCCCGGCCGTCTTCCAGGAGCTGATTAACGAGGTGTTCAGGGAGGTTTTGGGCAGGTTCGTCTTAATATATTTAGATGATATTCTACTTTTTTCGTCCAACCTTTCAGAGCATAGAAAACATGTTAGGTTTGTGCTACAGAAATTGAGACAGAATTTGCTGTATGCGAAATTGGAAAAATGCATTTTTGAAGTGACCTCTGTCGCCTTTTTAGGGTACATCATCTCGACCTCTGGCCTCTCTATGGACCCCGGAAAGGTTTCTGCTGTCCTGGAGTGGCCTCAACCCGTGGGTTTGAAGGCACTCCAGAGGTTTCTGGGGTTCGCCAACTACTACAGGAGGTTCATAAAGGGGTACTCTATGGTGATCTCGCCTCTCACCAGTCTCACCAAGAAAGGGGCAGATACTCACCACTGGTCCGCAGAGGCCCATGCTGCATTTTCCACTCTGAAGAAACTGTTCTGTTCTGCACCCATATTGAGACATGTAGTCTGTAGATATCACCTATCCCTTTATCGTGGAGGTTGATGCCTCAGAGGTAGGGGTGGGGGCTGTATTGACTCAGCGTTCTGGGTTGCAGGGAAAACTCCATCCATGTGCATATTTTTCCCGTAAATTTTCACCTGCTGAAAAAAACTACGATATCGGCAACCGAGAACCTCTAGCCATCAAGTTGGCCTTTGAGGAATGGCGACATTGGCTAGAAGGGGCCGAACACACCATTACAGTGTACACAGACCACAAAAATTTAGAGTACATTGAGGGCGCTAAAAGACTTAGTCCCCGACAGGCTCGGTGGTCGTTATTCTTTTCGAGATTCAGATTTGTAATCACGTATACCCCTGGGAGTAAGAACATCAAGGCCGATGCCTTATCCCGCTGTTTTGAGCCCGAGACAATACAGCCCTCAGCCCCGGAGACCATTCTACCTCAGAAGGTGGTCCTGGCGGCCACTGAGACCTGGGAAGACTGGGCAGAGACTCTGAGTCCATTCCAACAGGACGTTCCAGAGGGGAAGCCTGAGGCTGTTCTATTCGTACCATTGCCTTTTCGTCTACAACTGTTACAGCTGTTTCATTCCCACAAGAATGCTGGGCATCCTGGGGCCACCAGAACCCAGGATCTGCTTGCTAGATGTGCTTGGTGGCCATCATTAGCAACAGACTGTAAGGAGTTTGTAAGAGAGTGTGCAGTGTGTGCTCGGAGGAAGCCCTCCCGCCAGGCACCTGTTTGAATGTTGCAGCCACTGCCAGTTCCGAGTGAACCCTGGACCCATTTGTCCATGGATTTTGTGGGAGAACTCCCCAGGTCTGAGGGCATGTCGGTCATTTGGGTGGTAGTTGATCGTTTCAGTAAGATGGCCCATTTTGTCCCCCTGAAAGGACTTCCCTCGGCCCAGGAATTGGCTAAGCTCTTCATCCAGCACGTTTTCCGGCTGTATGGCATTCCGGAAAATGTAGTGTCAGATCGGGGAGTTCAATTCGTATCTAAGTTTTGGAGGGCATTCTGCCATCAATTGGACATGGATCTTTCTTTTTCATCAGGCTACCACCCACAGACCAATGGTCAGACCGAAAGAGTCAACCAGTCCCTGGAACAATTTCTTAGATGTTATTTGGCAGATGCACAGACCGACTGGGTAAAGTTTTTGCCGTTTGCAGAATTTGCACACAACAATCTGAAAAGTTCCTCTTCAGGATTTTCCCCATTTCAGGTGGTGTCGGGAAGGTCACCCAAGTTTGCCCCATTGCCAGTGGCTTCCACTCCGTTTCCAGCCCTAGAGGATTGGCAGGTGGCCTTGAAGCAGATTTGGGGCATGGTTAAAAGAAATTTGGGGAAGGCTTTTCAGAACCAAAAGAAACAGGAGGACAAGAGACGTTCCATAGAATGGGAGTTTTCTCCAGGGGATCTGGTCTGGGTGTCCACGCGACATCTGGCTCTGAAGCAATTGTCACCCAAACTAGGCCCTAGATTCATAGGTCCTTTTCCAGTGACCAGAAAGATTAATAATGTCACTTATGCCATTGATCTCCCTACCAGCATGCGTGGTGTGAGATCATTCCATGTGTCCTTGCTCAAGCCTGCAGTGCATGTGGATTCCGCTCCCCCCCCCCCCCCTGTGTAGATCGATGATCAACCTGAGTATGAGATAGAAAAGATTCTGGACTCCCGGCTTGTGCAGAACTCAGTACAGTACCTGGTGCACTGGAAGGGATATGGTATAGAGGAGAGAACTTGGGTACCAGAGGCTCGCATGCACGCAGATGAATTGAAGGAGTTCCACGACTCACATCCCGGAAAGCCTGGTGGGAAGTGTCCAGAATCCACTCCTCGGGAGGGGGGTACTGTAATAGATTGCGGAGAAGCCGCCGCGCAGACTGGCGGCAAGGCGGCTGATTCCGCATCCAACACGGCGGTTTATACGCGGCGGCGTGCGTCTGCTCTGGCCGAGCCTTCTGGTGCACACAGGTTGAGGAATACGCGCGCGCGCGCGCGCTCAGAGGCAGAACCTTTATGACAAACGTAGAGGGGTCAGCTGACCAGGTTTGGTCAGCTGATCACAGAACTACTGCCCATTGGTTGAGCAGCGGTGGGTGGCGCCGGAGAGCGCCGCTCTATATATACCTACTGCTGGTCAGTCTCGGGTTGTCTGCCGTTGCGAACACTTACGTGGAAGCACTCAGACCATAGTCAGATCTCACAGTGTGGTTGAACCAGGAGGACCTGGGAATTCACACTGAGCCAGATTACTTCTGTGTTAATATTGTGTTATTCTCCAGACTAGTTCCAGGGTGCTGAGACCACGGACCTCGCATTCAAGACTAGGGACTCTGTGTTATCATCGTGTATACTCCAGACTAGTTCCAGGGTGCTGAGACCACGGACCTCGCACCCAAGATTAGGGACTCTGTGTCATCATTGTATTATACTTCAGACTAGTTCCAGAGTGCTGAGACCACGGACCTCGCACCCAAGACTAGGGATCCTGTGCTACTATCATATATAATTCAGACTAGTTCCAGGGTGTCGAGACCACGGACCTCACACCCAAGTCTAGGCATTGTTTGATATCTGTTATGACCTATTGCATTCCTGACTACTCCTCTGCTCACTGATTCGGTACCTACGCATATCTGATCACCTGTTGCCAAACCCAGCCTGTCCCTGGTTACCCAGTCAGCTTTCCGTCTCTGTACTTTATCTGCCCGTGTGTTGCCGACCTAGCTTGCCCGACCTAGAGAGCTATCTCTCTCTTTAAGAGATAGTCTCCAGAGCTGCTAGTGACATCCACCTTCCAGGTGTCATTCACTCACAGGTCCCTCCTACCTTCACACTGGGACTCCACCCCTTTGGAGGTCTCAGGTTGCTGGAAGGTTTTTGTACTTCACAAAAGGCGGTATCGCCCGTACTGCCAGAGACCACCTGCTTACTCAAAGTCATTACTGTTGCACCAAACACTCACACTATAAAGGTGTCCAGAGGTTAGTTATACTTAGATTATCGGTGATTCTGCAGATCATCAATAATCAGGTATAATCTGTATTCTTGGTGATACTGCAGATCACCAATAATCAGATTCTCTCTGTGTGCTGACACCGATCGTTACAGAACGGCAGACCAAAACCAAATGGACGCACTTAACAGCCGTCTCGATGCGCTCACCACCTCGGTGGAGAATTACAAGTCGATCATGAAATCTTGCTCAACAGGCTACAAGAGTACTGTGGCATAGATGGCATTGTTCTCCAGTGGTTCAACTCCTTCCTGGCTGGCAGAACACAAAGGGTAGCCTAAGGGCCCTTCCTTTCCAACCCTGTACCACTAAAATACGGTGTACCTCAGGGCGCAATATTATCCCCTTTACTTTTCACCATATACATGCTGCCACTTGGAGAAATCATACAAAAACATGGCCTGACATATCATTGCTATGCTGATGACACCCAGCTATATTTGTCATTCAAACCTGGCATCACAGACCCTACTCCATAAATAAACTCATGCTTAGCTGAGCTTCAGGAGTGGATGAATATTAATTGGCTAAAACCTAATGCTGACAAAACTGAGGTTCTTGTTATCGAGGGCCAGGGCTCAACAGCAAAGCAGCCCCAGTCTCAACCAACACCGCTAAGGATAGGGAGCTCAGACCTGAAAAACTCAGACTGTGTGCGCAGCCTGGGAGTACTGATTGATGGGAAATTAAGCTTCAGGAATCAAATCTCTGCTGTTGTGAAACATTCCTTCTTTCATTTAAGGAATATTGCAAAGATTAAACACCTAATTCCTTCAGAGGATCTTCCAACCCTAGTCCATGCCTTCGTCACATCAAGGTTAGACTACTGCAACGCCCTCTACACAGGCCTGCATAAGAAAGATTTACGCCGCCTGCAATTAGTACAGAATGCAGCTGCAAGGCTGTTATCGAGCCAACCCCGCCATTGCCACATAACACCAACCCTGAGCTCACTCCATTGGCTTACGATAAAATGGAGAATTCTGTTTAAGATTGGCTTACTAACATTCAAATCCTTGCACAATCTGGGCCCTGGATACCTGAAGGACTTGTTGCAACTGCATCACCCCCCCCACAATCTTAGATCAAAAGGACGTAACACCATGGTCACCCCAAGAGTCCACCTCAAAACCTTTGGAGACAGAGCCTTTTGTCATGCTGCCCCTACACTTTGGAACTCCCTGCCACACCCAATCAGGAAAGCTCCATCCCTGGAAGCATTTAAGTCTAAACTGAAAACCTACCTCTATAGTCTGGCATTCATGAACATCTGACTATCTCCTCTGTAACACAACCCAGCCTGCAACCCTGTATTAATCTGAGACACAACTATGCGCTTTGAGTCCTATGGGAGAAAAGCGCTTTACAAATGTTATTGCATTGCATTGCATTGTAATGAGATCATGCAATTATATTCTTTCTTGAATCCAATTGCTATAGGAGACATCAAACCACCACCAGGGCCCCCCTTCGGGGAACAAACTCACCAGAGATGAGTGGCCACTGTTAGACTGGTCAAAATGTGCTCTGTGCCCGGAAACCTCCGTATCATCAGGATCCCAGTCCATTATGTCTCTCAGATGCAACAGGATATCATACCATATTAGAGCTAGACCCCTCCCCATTCACCTGCCTGTCAATCTTGTTTACCAATTTTATCTAGGATAGAGACATAAGGGACTGGGATCCTGATGATACGAAGGTTTCTCGGCACAGAGCACATTTTGACTAGTCATAAGCCGCATCTACACGCGTAGATGCGGCTCCGATCCGGCGGCTCGATTAGCCGCCGGATCGCCTCTTCCGCGTCCCCGCGCATGCCCGCCGCGTCCCAGCTCGCCGCGCGTGCGCCGGATT
The DNA here is from genome assembly GCF_040937935.1 of Hyperolius riggenbachi. Taxonomy (NCBI): domain Eukaryota; kingdom Metazoa; phylum Chordata; class Amphibia; order Anura; family Hyperoliidae; genus Hyperolius; species Hyperolius riggenbachi. The sequence goes on along the minus strand of NC_090646.1, from coordinate 18,244,164 downwards.
CGATTCCCCGCTCGTCCCCGCTGGCGCCGCTTATCTTCCGCTCGATTCCCTGCCATTGTCCCCTCGCGGGGAACGAGCAGGGAATCGGCGGAAGCAAGATCCATCCTGTCGGATCTTATCAATCGAGCCGCATCAGCGACTCGATTGATAAGGAGGATCGGAGCTGCATCTACGCGTGTAGATGCGGCTTAACAGTGGCCTCTCATCTCTGGTGAGTTTGTTCCCCGAAGGGTGCCCTGGTGGTGGTTTGATGTCTCCTATAGCAACTGGATTCAAGAAAGAATGTCATTGTATGATCTCATTAAAAAAAGACAAAAACTGGACTTGTTTAAATAGTGGTGATTTGTGCTAGGAAAGTTTTTGTATATTGATGTTGGGCAGCTAGCCAGGTTTTAGCACACTTACCTGAAGCATCTATTCCAATTTTAGTTGTATGTGTATGGAGTGCAATGCAACTGCGACACCTGAGCACTTTTGTCAATTAATTTCATCAGCATAAAATATCCCCTCAAAGACTCCCCAGCCAGGTCTCAGTTTATAAAGAGGTCTGAAACCCTTAGTATTGATATTGTGAACTTGTGAAGATCTCTTCCAAGTCAATTAGTTCATAGCCTTGAAAAAAGGACATTTTTTTGCAACAGGGTCGCCAAGTGATTACAATTACTATTAACCACTTCATCCTAGGACCACTATAGTCCAGATAGACAACGCTCTAAGTCTAACTGGATGCATATTTGTGTCCAGTGTTTCTGCTCATAGCTGGCGGCATTTCCATGTCAACAATTGGGAAATGGAACTAAGGGTTCCTCGAACCAATCGCAGTGCCTGGAATGAATGGATGTGACCCAGATCAGGGGCCATGTCCATTCAAAATAACAAAGCAAAAGTAAAGTAAAAAAAGAAAAAAAAAAGAAAAAAAGAAAACTTTCTGGTTAACCAGGATAGCATTTCTACAACGCTTTTGTGGTGAAAAGTTAAATAACGTCCACCACACACCTTTAATAAAGGAAATAGTAAAATCAATCCCTTTCAAAGGCCCCTCCCCCCACCCCAGTTACCAAGCAAACATATGTTAAAAAAAAGTAAAAGAAAAAAAATTGGTTGGTTGTAGAAGGGTGTTAATGATATTTCAATTGAAAGCTTACTGTTTATTCATGTCTAAGTGATCATAGCTCCCAACTGTCCCTTTTTCGGAGGGACAGTCCCTTTTTGGAAGCCCTGTCCCTCTTTCCTGCTCATTTGTCCCTCTTTCAGGACTTTGTCCCTCTTTCTATGTACATATATATATTTATCTACTAATACATGTGTTTGGCTGACTCTACACTTTCTTCCCATCCTTTAAATTGATATATTACTAATTTTAAAATGTTAATATGAAGGAAAATGAACCAGGATAGAAAGGACCAGTGTGGTTTGAATTACAAAACAACATATTTTTCTTATGACATCTTTATGGTATGCGTGACTAGGGGGTGTGATGGGGGCGTGATCAGGGGTGTGGCAGGGGTGTGGCTTAAGTGTCCCTCTTTCTCATCTTAAAAAGTTGGGCGGTATGAAGATAGCCAATAAATAGTATCATCCTGATTCAAAACGCCTTGCTTTTACTGATGGCTACTGAGTACTGCCAAATAGTAAGTATTTGATTTATTCATACGGGCCACAATTTGGTGGTAGCTCTCATCTTGTGGTGCTACTGCAGAGACTTGTTACAGAGAAACTGTGACCAAGGATTGAACATAATCCTAATCAGTAACGGATACCCCCCAAAGAGAAATCTTTATCTTTTCTCAAATAAATCATCAGGGATGTATATATGGCTGTGATAATGTGGTAAGCCCCTCCCACAGTGTGATGTCAGAACCTAGGTAATGATATCACACCGTGAGAGCCTTGTTGCATTGTGGGAAAATAGGGCTGTTCCAACTGCCAGGCAACCAGCATCTCCCTCTGTGAATATGTATATTTACAACAACAAAAAAAACCTTTTAGCCTATAACATTGTTAGGGAGGATGGTTATAGATAATGGCAGTTGGTGCTGTCTGTTTTTGTTTTTGTTTTTTTTTCATGTCTGCCAGCAGGGATGGGCTTCCAAGTAATTCCAAGTAACAAGCTACTCGGAATTGAAATGGTAATGAGGCACTGATTAAACAGCTGTGACCGCGGGTGATGGGGGTTAAATTACCCAGAAGTCTGTAGGACTTCTGGGTAATTTATAGGTGAACTGTGAGCCACGTTCCATGACACACTTCCGTGCTTCCTCCTGCACAGAGCCGGGACAAGGTCCCCCAGCACCCAAGGCTGAGACACCAAAGTACGCCCTTCCATTCCTCCCCCCAGGCGTCACACACTGATTGCTATTAGACTAAGAGGTGCCCAAGAACCCCTAAGTTCCCTAACACCTTATTCTCTAGTTATCTGGCTTGCAGTCACTGCCATGTATCCCCTTTTCTTATTTCTCTCTGCTTCAAACACAATAGGGGAATGATAGCTGGGTGAGTTGTGCGCCCCCTCCTACACTGCGCCCTGAGGCTGGAGCCTCTCTCGCCTCTGCCTCGGCCCAGCCCTGCGAGTCCTGCAAGCCGGAGAGAAGAATTGTGGTAGTGTGTCATGGAACACGGCTCACAATTCGCCTATGATGCGGAATGGAGCACACACTATCCTACAGACTTCTGGGTAATTTAACTCCCGTCACCCGCGGTCACAGCTGTATAATCAACGCCTCAATTACCATTTCATATCTGAGTAGCTTCCTACTTGGAATTACTCGGAAGCCCATCCCTGTCTGCCAGTAGTAAAGATGATCCTGCAGGCTGAATGTGGATCAAACAATATGAACAAATTACATGGCGAATAGCAGTCATTTCTTGATCTCTCTTCTATTTTTAAACATCTCACTTTGCAATGTATTGATTCATTTTTCCCCACTTTTTGCTAAAGTTTCTCTTTAAGTAGGAGGTGTATACAGCTACTATGAATATTTTTTTTTTCTTAATTCAATTTTTTTCCCTTAAGATTCCAAAGTCTCAGTGCTCAGAAAGCTGCCTTCCGGGGTTCAGAAAGGCTCCGGGGAATAATCATCTTGTCTGCTGCTACACCTGTATCCCGTGTTCTGAGGGAGAAATATCCAACACAACAGGTGGGAATGCCAAACATATACTGTGTTTCCCCTAAAGTTAGACATCCCCTGAGAATAAGACCTAGCAGGAATCAAGAATGCTTGAAATGTAAGACATCCCCCGAATGTAAGCCCTAGCTAGCAGCCCATATGACACCAGCAAGTCACGCTGAATACAAAGCCTGGATACAGGAGAGCAGCAGTATAATGTGAGTTCTACAAAGTCCTATATATGTGTCAGGCTATTTGAGTTTTTGTTGGAGCCAGCCCTCCTGATCTGTCGTGATAAGCATCAGCAGCACTTCACCTTCCCAGGACACACAGCTTATACTATCATAGCTCTGGGGAGCCTGACTGAGTTCTCTGCCTGCAAGAAATAGACTCTTACTCACATGATCAGCAGAATCAATTTCTTGTAAGTGAGAGCCAATATCTGCAAACCACAAGCTCTGTGCATGCTGCTTGTGTTTCAGCATGGCATGCAGTATATACATTTTGTATAGGAAAACTACCAGTGTTTGCCCACAAATAATGCATCCTCTGAAAATAAGCCCTAGCACATCTTTTAGAGAAAAAATGTATATAAGACAGTGTCTTATTTTCGGGGAAGCACGGTAACAATATCAGTTATGCCTTATGACCATGATTGTGATATGTTATCTACAGTCCATAAACTGAATTACTACTGAAAATTGAAAACACCACCACATATATTTCACGCTGCCAACAGTGTAGAAAATAAATAACAGTTGTAGCTTACACACAACAGACACTAATCCTTTTTCTCTTAAATGCCACGTGATCTATCAGCCAGGGGCAAACCAAGGATCTTCTATGGGAGGGGGGGGGGATTACAGAAAAGGTATCTTGGCCAAGCACAATATGCTTGCCTTGCACCGCATATAGTGATATCCACAGTGCGGCAGGTGGGTTGCAGTATAATAACAATAACAACAACAATAACAATAATATTTTTATAGTGCTTTTCTCCCTGGGGACTCAAAGCGCTGTGACCCTGCATTATGCAGTCTCAAAGGCTCGGGAAAAGAGGTGAGTTTTTAGCCTTTTTTTAAAGCTGTCCAGAGAAGGAGCCTCTCGTACTGTTTGTGGAAGTGAGTTCCATAGAGTAGGGGCTGCATAGGAAAAGGCCCGAGCACCAAATGTTGGGTGTATCCTGGGAATAACCAGCTTCATTTTGTTGGCAGAGCAGAGGGTGCGTGGAGGGGCATACAGAAGTTCCAATAAATCCGCTATGTATTTGGGTCCCATGTGGTTTAGAGCCTTGAATGTCCGCAGGCAGATCTTAAAATGGATTCTCCATTTTACTGGAAGCCAGTGAAGAGTTTGCAGTACTGGAGTGATGTGTGAGCTGCGGGGGGCATTGGCTAGGAGTCTGGCTGCAGCATTCTGTACTAGCTGTAATGGGCTCAGAACCTTATCTGTAGATCCGATAAACAGGGCGTTGCAGTAGTCTAGGCGGGAGGATGCACTACATGCAGCGCATTGCCACAAAACCTGTGCATTAACTGGGATGGTTAAAGAGGAACTCAAGTGAAAATCTATATATATAAAATCGGATGTGTGTATGTATGGATGTATGTATGTATGTATGTGCCGCGATCACGCAAAAACGGCTTGTACTACCTGGGATGATATGTTCTGGGGGTCTCGCGGCCCCCCTGCAACGTGGGCGGAGCTACAAACAGCAAATCAGATTTCACCCATTCAAGTCAATGGAAAAAATGTAAAAGGCTGCCATTCTCACAGTAAACAAGCCAGAGTCCCCACACTTGGCACAGTTGGTCACTTGGTGACCGAGGTTACAAATCCAGGAAAAGTGGGCGGATCATAAAACAGCCAATCAAATTTCAGCCATTCATTTTAAATGGGAAAATGTAAACTGCAACCATTCTTAGACTGTTAATCACAGGGTTCTCAAACTTGCCACAGTTGGTCACTGGGTGAATGTGATTAAGATTCAAGAAAGTGGGTGGAGCATACAACAGCCAATCAAAATTCACCTATTTATTTTCAAGGGCAATATTTAAACTGCTGCCATTCTTACAACTGTTAATGGCAGAGGCTTCAAACTTGCTACAGTCGGTCTTTGGGAGACTGGGGTCAAAATTCACAAAAGGGGTGGGGCCACAAACAGCCAATCAGATTTCCTTTGTGGATAAACTGCTTCCATTCACACATTTTTGATGCCAGGAACCTGAAAGCTTACAAACTTGGTCATTGAGTGACTGTGTGTCCAGGTTACAAAAAGTGGGCGGAGCCAAAAACAAATTTTACTAGGAAAATATAAACTGTAGCCATTCTTACACCGTTAATGGCAGTGTTCTCAAACTTTGCACAGTTGGTCACTGGGTGAATGAGATTAAGAATTTGGAAGGTAGGTGGAGCCTACAACAGCCAATAAAAATTCACCTTTCGGTTTTCAAAGGTAATATTTAAGCTGCTACCATTCTTATACTGTTAATAGCAGATGCCTCAAACCTGGTACAGTTGGTCACTGGGTGATTAGGGTTCAAATTCAGAAAGGGGGTGGAGCCACAAACAGACAATCAGTTTATTTTTCAATGGGAATAAACAAAGTATTGATACCAAGGACCCCAAAGCTGATAAACTTGATCATTGAGTGACTGTATGTCAAGGTTAGAAAAAGTGTGCGGTGCCAACAACTTAATTTTTTACATGGCAGGGTTCCCAAACTTGACACAATTGGCCCCTGAGTGACTGGGATTAATATTCAGAAATGTGGGTGGAGCCTAAAAACAGCCAATCAAAATTTACCTATTGATTTTCAAGACGGAACATTTACATTGCTACCATTCTTACACTGTTAATGGCAAAGGTCTCAAACCTGATACAGTCAGTTATTGGGTGACTGGGGTCCGAATTCACTAAAGTGGGTGGAGCCACAAACAGCTAATCTGATTTTTAAGATTGATTTCAGCCATTCTGTTATTGGCAGGGTTCTCAAACTTGACACAGTTGGCCACTGGGTGACTGGGACTAATATTCAGGAAAGTGGGTGGAGCCTACAGCAGCCAATCAAAATTAACCTTTTGATTTTCAAGGGGAATATTTACATTGCTCCTATTCATACACTCTTAATGGCAGAGTCCTAAAATCTGCTACAGTCAGTCACTGGGAGACTGGGGTTTACATTCTGAAAAGGGAGTGGGCCAAAACAGCCAATCAGATTTGTTTAATTTCAATGGTAAAATGCAACTTATTGATGCCAAAGACCCCACAGCTCATAAACTTGGTCATTGAGTGACTGTATGTCAAGGTTAGAAATAGTGGGCAGAGCCAAAAACAACTAACTTTTTACATGGGAAAATATAAATTGCAGCTATTCTTACACTGTTAATGGCAGGGTTCTCAAACTTGACACAGTTGGTCACTGGGGGACTAGGATTAATATTCGGAAAAGTGGGTGGAGCCAACAAGAGCCAATCAAAATTCACCTATTGATTTTCAAGGGGAATATTGAAACTGCTGTCATTCTTACACTGTTAATGGCACAGGCCTCAAACCTGCTACAGTCGGTCATCAAGTAACTGGGGTTCAAATTCACTAAAGGGGTGGAGCCACAAACAGCCAATCAGATTTGCTTTTTTTTGGATAAACTGCTTCCATTCACACAATTTTGATGCCAGGAACCCAAAAGCTCACAAAATTGGTCATTGAGTAGTGACTGTGTGTCAAGGTTACAAAAAGTGGGTGGAGTCAAAAACAGATTTTTCTGGGAAATTGTAAACTGCAGCCCTTCTTCGCTGTTAATGGCAGGGTTCTCAAACTTTGCACAGCTGGTTACTGGGTGACTGGGATTAATATTCAGAAAAGTGGGTGGAGCCTAAAAAAGCCAATCAAAATCACCTGTTGATTTTCAAGGGGAATATTAAAAATGCTACCATTCATTGCACTGTTAATGGCACAAGCCTCAAACCTGGTACAGTTAGTCATTGGGGTTCAAATTTAGAAAAGGGGACAGAGCCACAAACAGTTTCATTTCTTGGGAAAATACAAATTATTGATGCCAAGGACCCCAAAACTCACAAACTTGGTCATTGAGTGACTGTATGTCCAGCTTACAAAAAGTAGGCGGAGCAAAAACCAAATTTCACTGGGAAAATGTAGACTGCGGGCCTTCTTACACTGTTAATGGCAGGGTTCCCAAACTTTGCCCAGATGGTCACTGGGTGACTGAGATTAATATTCAGGGAAGTGGGTGGAGCCTATAATAGCCAATCAAAATTCACCTTTTGATTTTCAAGGGTATTATTTAAATTGCTGCCATTTTTATACTGGTAATAGCAGATGCCTCAAACCTGCTACAGTTGGTCATTGGGTGACTGGGGTTCAAATGCTGGAGAGGGGCAGAGCCACAAACAGCCAATCTGATTTGTTTAATTTCTATGGGAATATTCAAATTATTGATGCTAAAGACACCAAAGCTCACAAACTTGGTCATTGAGTGTTTGTGCGTTAGGGTTAGAAGAAGTGGGCGGAACCAACACAAGTCAAATACATACCCGGGCAACGCCGGGCAATCAGTGGGTGGAGACAAATACAAATTTCACTGGGAAAATGTAAACTGCAGCCATTCTTACACTGTTAATGGCAGGGTTCTTAAACTTTGCACAGTTGGTCACTCAGTGAATGGGATTAATATTCAGAAAAGTGGGTGGAGCCTACAAAAGTGTATTAAGCTTCACTTATTGCTTTTCAAGGGAATATTTAATTGCTACCATTCTTGCACTGTTAATGGCACAGGCCTCAAACCTGGTACAGTTGGTCATTGGGTGACTGGGGTTAAAATTCAGAAAAGGGGGTGAAGCCACAAACAACCCATCAGATTTTTTCATTTCAATGCAAATTATTGATGCCAAAGACTACAAAGCTCACAAACTTGGTCATTGAGTAATTGTGAGTTAGGGTTAGAAAAAGTGGGTGGAGCCGACACCAGCCAAATACATACCCGGGCAACGCCGGGCAATCAGCTAGTAATGTAATAAAAAAGTGCTTAATTTTTACAATAATTATGTATAAATGATTTAGTCAGTGTTTTCTCATTGTAGAATATTTCCTCTCCCTGATTTACATTCAGACATTTATCACATGGTGACATTTATACTGCTGGCAAGTGATGTCACTGAAAGGAGATGCTACTTGCTTTTTTGGCAGTTGTAAACAGCTGTTATTTCACACAATGCAACAGGGCTCCCACAGTGTGATGTCAGCACCATGGTCCTGACATCACACCGTGGTAGGGGTTTCACCACAATATCAGCCATACAGACCCCCTGATGATCCGTTTGAGAAAAGGAAAAGATTTCTCATGGGAAAGGGAGTATCAGCTACTGATTGGGATGAAGTTCAATTCTTGGTCACGGTTTCTCTTTAACTACTTAATGACGAGCTGACTTATAAAAACGTACTGCTAGAGCCTCTTGATGGCTCCAGGACGTATTTATAAGTCAGACAGTGCTGCTGCCGCTGCGCGCGTGTACGTGCCCGCCCCCGAGCTTGCACGTGTGGGCTCCCACGGGTGCACGTGCATTCCTGTGCATGTGCACGTGAAAATAGTGGGGGAAAAAAACTCCAAAGTAACAATACACCTTTATTTCCAAATACTATATTGTCACCATACTTTGTACTAGGGACATAATTAAAATGCTGTGATAACCAGGACTAGGCAGGAATAGACCGATAAAAACAGACAGATAAAATGTGTGGGTTTTATGAACAGTAGCAGCAGTGGCGTAGCTAGGGTGTTTGACACCCGGTGCGGATAATTCACCGACACCCCCCCCCCCCCCCCCCAAAAAAAGCGAAGCGGCAAAACAATGGGTGTGGACATGACATCGCATGGGTAAGGGTATCTGTAATTGTAAGCAGGGCCAGAGCTACCATAGGAAAAAATAGGATAGTAAGGTAGTGGGCTAATATAGGTAGCCAGAACAGAATAGTTGCCCCCAGCATAGGTTAGATAGGTAGCTGCCCCCCAGTATAGGTTAGATAGGTAGCTGCCCCCCAGTATTAGGTAAGTGCCCCCCTAATGGAGGGGAGAGCCGCAGCCTTCCTCTCCCAGAGCTGCTCCCTCCTCCAGACTGCAGCGAGCAATGCGCAGGGAAACCTGTACTAAACGACTCGCCTACCTGGTTCCAATCGCCGCTCAGTCGCCGCTGGTCTTCTCCTCTCTGTCTGCATCCGCTGATATACACGCTGCTTCCTGTTTAGCCGGAAGCTTCTGGCTAAACAGGAAGCAGCGTGTATATCAGCGTATGCAGAGAGGAGAAGACCAGCAGCGACTGAGCGGCGATTGGAACCAGGTAGGCGAGTCGTTTAGTACAGGCTTCCCTGCGCATTGCTCGCTGCAGTCTGGAGGGGGGAGCACTGAGGGCAGCCCTGGGAGAGGAAGCAGGGTTGCCAACCTAATTTCTAATTTTTACCAGACAAAAGGCCCAAAAAAGCAGGACACCCCAAATTTTGGATGGACAGGGGGTGGAGTTAGGGGCAGAGTCAGAAGTGCACTTTTAAGTACAGTTGTTGATGGGGTTAAGCACTGGGCATTATTTTTTTCAGTATTTGTGTGGCAGACATCTTCTGCAGCATTTTACAGACTACATAGTCATGTCACTGACTGTGCTCAGAGGAGCTCACAATCTAATGATACCACAGTCATAGTGCAATGACTGCAAGCCATAAAGGGGAAACCAACCGAGCCACCTGGATTCTGTATCAGGTCAAACAGCGGATCAATGAAGAGGAGCAGAAGGACAGTGAGGGACCAACAAACCTATGGGGGCTGGAAGAAGCCCCAAGTAAAAAAAAAACACTATTTATATTCACCTCTGGTATCTTAAAAAAAGTTATATACTCAATTATGTAGAGGATTGGCTCTGGATCCTACAGAACCTACCATGTCCTCTCTCGAAGGACCTGTTCCAGCACTGTACCTAATTAAAATTTGCCACCTCTGGAAGCTCTCCTGTCCCTGAGTACGTCCAAAGATGAGCAGCTTCAAACTGCACATGTGTAAGTGTGCGTTCGCACAGTATGTAACTGCCTGTCTTCTGAAGCACTTTTGGACAGGAGGGCTACTGGAGCTGGCACATTTGAATTAGGTACAGAGCTGGAACAACTCCATCGAGAGAAGACAGGGAAGGTTCTATAGGAGAGCATGCAAAGTATATGACTTTTTTTTCCAAGTCACTACACATTTGACATTTATTATACAGATATTCTAAGTGCTGTAGATTCCCTGTGACATATTCCACTCTGTCACACAGACTGTGATAGTCTGACTCACTTGCTGACTTCTGCAGCTGCTGACTGTGGCTTGCTAGTGTACACTAAGTCTGCGTGTGGTCTCCCTTCCTGCAGAATAGTCTTTTCCCAGCATTTCTCCTGTGTGGGAGACTGCCTGACAACACTATGGGACATGTGCTGCAGATGCCTGGGAGAGGGAGAGCCAGGTCACCTTCCTGCTGCTGCCCAGAACATTTACACTTTCCTAGCTACAGTGCTTGGGATGCCTCTTTCTCTGAGTGACTAGAGAGAGGCGTCAGGAAGGTGAAACAGAGGCTCACTTATTAGATGTACAGGGGGAGGAGGACGCTTAAATAGACTGACTGCAGTCACTGGACACTTGAGGAATCACAGCGGGGATTCTAGCTAATGGTACCTGTAATGCTAGCTGGCTGCACCGTGCACAGCCACTTCACTGCTCCTTCTCCATCTCTCTCCTCGTGGTGTGCTTGATTGTACATCATAGCAGGTTGGCCAGGCTGCGTCTTTTCTCATTGGTAGGAGAGATGTGGCATGGGATCATTGATTGGAGGAGCCCTGAGAGATGGAGGGAGGGGAGAACAGAGAGGGAGGACCCGGGCGATCTTTTAATCTTATTGGAGCCCTGGAGGAGGGAAGAAGGGAGGGGGGGGGACATGCTGCTAGAGGACGCTGTCCTCTAAATACGGACTGCAACAGACAGCTGATTTTGGGGAGCAAAAGAACTTAGTGACTGTCCATATTTAGATGGACTCTTGGCAACACTGAGAGGAAGAGAGGGAGAAGTCGGGCTGCCCTCCCCGCGGCTCCCCCTCTATAACAGTGCACCCCCTCTAGGGCGGCTGGGGTCAACCCACCTGGTGCGGGTCGCACCCCCCGCACCCCCGTCACGACGCTAGTGAGTAGCAGTGTTTATATTAAAACTATAGGGGATAAAATTGGAGAAATTGTGTATTTTTTCATTTTTTCCCTGTTTTTTCCTTTAAAATGCATAGAAAATAAAGTAATTGCTGAAAACAAATATCAACCCCAAAAAGCCTAATTGGTGGTGAAAAAAAAACAAGATATAGATCATTTCATTGTGATTAGTAGTGATTAAGCTATTGGCAAATGAAAGGGATGAGCACTGAAAGGTGAAAACCGCTCTTGTTCGTTAGGGTAAAAATGCCTTTGAGGTGAAGTGGTTAAGCATGCTTTTCATTGACTGTATGCTTGTGTGTGACAACGCATTGATAATGTGTGGTGTGCTGCTTTACTGGTCCATTGCTGTCACAGGGAATGCAATGGCTTCTGTGAACCTACAGTGGTGTGAAAAACTATTTGCCCCCTTTCTGATTTCTTATTCTTTTGCATGTTTGTCACACTTAAATGTTTCTGCTCATCAAAAACCGTTAACTATTAGTCAAAGATAACATAATTGAACACAAAATGCAGTTTTAAATGATGGTTTTTATTATTTGGTGAGAAAAAAAACTCAAAACCGACATGGCCCTGTGTGAAAAAGAAATTGCCCCCTGAACCTAATAACTGGTTGGGCCACCCTTAGCAGCAATAACTGCAATCAAACGTTTGCGATAACTTGCAACGAGTCTTTTACAGCGCTCTGGAGGAATTTTGGCCCACTCGTCTTTGCAGAATTGTTGTAATTAAGCTTTATTTGAGGGTTTTCTAGCATGAACCGCCTTTTTAAGGTCATGCCACAACATCTCAATAGGATTCAGGTCAGGACTTTGACTAGGCAACTCCAAAGTCTTCATTTTGTTTTTCTTCAGCCATTCAGAGGTGGATTTGCTGGTGTGTGGGGGTCATTGTCCTGCTTCAGCACCCAAGATCGCTTCAGCTTGAGTTGACAAACAGATGGCCGGACATTCTCCTTCAGGATTTTTTGGTAGACAGTAGAATTCATGGTTCCATCTATCACAGCAAGCCTTCCAGGTCCTGAAGCAGCAAAACAACCCCAGACCATCACACTACCACCACCATATTTTACTGTTGGTATGATGTTCTTTTGCTGAAATGCTGTTTTACTTCTACGCCAGATGTAACGGGACACGCACCTTCCAAAAAGTTCAACTTTTGTCTCATCGGTCCATAAGGTATTTTCCCAAAAGTCTTGGCAATCATTGAGATGTTTTTTTAGCAAAATTGAGACAAGTCTTAATGTTCTTTTTGCTTAAAAGTGGTTTGCACCTTGAATATCTGCCATGCAGGCGGTTTTTGCCCAGTCTCTTTCTTATGGTGGAGTCGTGAACACTGACCTTAATTGAGGCAAGTGAGGCCTGCAGTTCTTTAGATGTTGTCCTGGGGTCTTTTGTGGCCTCTCGGATGAGTTTTCTCTGATCTCTTGGGGTAATATTGGTCGGCCAGCCACTCCTGGGAAGGTTCATCACTGTTCCATGTTTTTGCCATTTGTGGATAATGGCTCTCACTGTGGTTTGCTGGAGTCCCAAAGCTTTAGAAATGGCTTTATAACATTTACCAGACTGATAGATCTCAATTACAGTACTTTTGTTCTCATTTGTTCCTGAATTTCTTTGGATCTTTGCATGATGTCTAGCTTTTGAGGTTCTTTTGGTCTACTTCTCTGTGTCAGATAGCTCCTATTTAAGTGATTTCTTGATTGAAACAGGTGTGGCAGTAATCAGGCCTGGGGGTGACTACAGAAATTGAACTGTGTGATAAACCACAGTTAAGTTATTTTTTAACGAGGGGGGGGCAATCACTTTTTCACACAGGGCCATGTAGATTTGGAGGTTTTTTTCTCACTAAATAATAAAAACCATCATTTAAAACTGCATTTTGTGTTCAATTATGTCTTCTTTGACTAATAGTTAACGGTTTTTGATGAGCAGAAACATTTAAGTGTGACAAACATGCAAAAGAATAAGAAATCAGGAAGGGGGCAAATAGTTTTTCACACCACTGTAGCTTAATGCGTGTTCTATACTGGCCATTTTGGGAAATGGGGAGTTGAGAAATGTTATTGAATTATAGTATGTGTGGCCACCTTAACATCTTCAGAACTAGATACTCTGCCCCCCTCCCCCGCCCCTAAAGACCAAAGCCATCTCTAGTTGCCCTTTCTCATCCCTTATAATAGAATCCCTGGTGATCCAGTTGCCCCCTCCTCCCTAAACATTCCCCTGGTGGTCTAGTGCCCCCTCACAGTGATTGGCATGAGAAAGTATCACTCACCTTCCCCCTCTCTGCAGCGCCGAACAGCTGTGATCTGCATCACAGCAGCCAGGCCCGTACTAACACAAGTACGCTACCCGGGGAGGGGGTACGTATAACGGCGGCGATCGGGGACGATCAAAGAAGAGTGGAGGGACTTGGGGGACAATGGTAGCTAGCGAAATGCTAGCTACAAGCTTTACAACAAGTTTTATACAAAAAATCCCTCCCGGGGCAGAGAAATCCTCTGTGGCGGCTACCCTGAGTGTAGTTCGGGGTTATCGCCAGGAGGGCTAGCCTAGATAGATGATAAATACTGTATATTCAGCCTTTAACTATTTTTTCAACTTACTGTAAATCCACATGACACTGGCACTGATTGTCAAATCATCTTAAAGAGAACCCGAGGTGGGTTCAAGAAATGTAAAAAAAAACTAGGCTACCTGATCCGCGAGGCTGTGCGGATCAGGTAGCTGCAAAAACCGCCGCTCCCCGGCGTCCCCGCCACGTCCGTGGGCTGCGGTACCCCTTTTCACTTTGGTGATCCCTGGGATGTAGCTGCGCAGAGAGACTGTGTGTCTCTCATAGCGTGCAGGGAGGCGGGGGTGCGGCAGGAGGCGTGGTCAGGGGAGAGAATTGCCCAATGGCAGCTCAGGAAACCCTGCAAAAAGACCGGCGGGTGTTTTAAACAAGGAATTCCTCTCCCCTCTATTTACCTCCGAGTTAGCGACAAATCTTGTTGCTGAACTCAGGGGGCTATATCGCGGCGGTGGGGGGGCAGAGAACGGTGGTTGGGGGACATAGAGCCATGTCATTAGGCAGAGGACATGGCTCTGAGTCCCATCTGCCCCCGAAGATCCACCTCGGGTTCTCTTTAACCAATCAGTCTCTGACCTCCTCATCTCTCTAGAGAGCTGTTTATCTATTGCAAAAACAATAGAGAGTACGGTATTATACTGTATACGTATGAGTTTATCTGCAAATATTCAGGATATAGCCTAGGAGAAAACTTAAGAGAAAAGATGAATTGGATCAGACCCAGTAAATAATGCTGATTGTCAACAGGTAAACAGCAGCTGAAAGCAGATACCAAAGAAAACTGTAAAGGGAACATTGCTCTGTTCAGACCTTCCAGCTCTCAAAATCATTTGGTACATTTAAACACAAAACAATTGAGCAACAAATCCTGAATCAAGCCAGACATATTTACACAACATAACAAATGGGGTTGTACATTGTTGGAGAGGCTGAAGGGTAGTGTTGGGCGAACAGTGTTCGCCACTGTTCGGGTTCTGCAGAACATCACCCTGTTCGGGTGATGTTCGAGTTCGGCCGAACACCTGACGGTGCTCGGTCAAACCGTTCGGCCACATGGCCGAACTAAGAGCGCATGGCCGAACGTTCCCCGAACGTTCGGCTAGCGCTGTGATTGGCCGAACGGGTCACGTGGTTCGGGCCCGAACGCGCTCTGATTGGCCGAACGGTCACGTGGTTCGGGTAAATAAATACCCGAACCACGTCATATCTCCGCCATTTCTCTGTGGGTTTAGCTTTGGGTAGGCAGGCAGGGTAGTTCGCTCTCCAGCCACGCTAGCCAGGGTCCCCCCCAGTCATTGTGTGTCGCTGCTGGGAACAGTAGTACACCGCTCGCTCAGCCACACTATATAGCATTCTGTTTACTGCCACTCTGTGTACCTCGCTCAGCCACACTATATAGCATTCTGTTTACTGTTCTGTGTCTGCTGGGAATAGTGGTACACCGCTCGCTCAGCCACACTATATAGCATTCTGTTCACTGTTCTGTGTCTGCTGGGAATAGTGGTACACCGCTCGCTCAGCCACACTATATAGCATTCTGTTTACTGTTCTGTGTCTGCTGGGAATAGTGGTACACCGCTCGCTCAGCCACACTATATAGCATTCTGTTTACTGTTCTGTGTCTGCTGGGAATAGTGGTACACCGCTCGCTCAGCCACACTATATAGCATTCTGTTTACTGTTCTGTGTCTGCTGGGAATAGTGGTACACCGCTCGCTCAGCCACACTATATAGCATTCTGTTTACTGTTCTGTGTCTGCTGGGAATAGTGGTACACCGCTCGCTCAGCCACACTATATAGCATTCTGTTTACTGTTCTGTGTCTGCTGGGAATAGTGGTACACCGCTCGCTCAGCCACACTATATAGCATTCTGTTCACTGTTCTGTGTCTGCTGGGAATAGTGGTACACCGCTCGCTCAGCCACACTATATACCATTCTGTTCACTGTTCTGTGTCTGCTGGGAATAGTGGTACACCGCTCGCTCAGCCACACTATATAGCATTCTGTTTACTGTTCTGTGTCTGCTGGGAATAGTAGTACACCGCTCGCTCAGCCACACTATATAGCATTCTGTTTACTGCCACTCTGTGTACCTCGCTCAGCCACATTATATAGCATTCTGTTCACTGTTCTGTGTCTGCTGGGAATAGTGGTACACCGCTCGCTCAGCCACACTATATAGCATTCTGTTCACTGTTCTGTGTCTGCTGGGAATAGTGGTACACCGCTCGCTCAGCCACACTATATAGCATTCTGTTTACTGTTCTGTGTCTGCTGGGAATAGTAGTACACCGCTCGCTCAGCCACACTATATAGCATTCTGTTTACTGCCACTCTGTGTACCTCGCTCAGCCACATTATATAGCATTCTGTTCACTGTTCTGTGTCTGCTGGGAATAGTGGTACACCGCTCGCTCAGCCACACTATATAGCATTCTGTTCACTGTTCTGTGTCTGCTGGGAATAGTGGTACACCGCTCGCTCAGCCACACTATATAGCATTCTGTTTACTGTTCTGTGTCTGCTGGGAATAGTAGTACACCGCTCGCTCAGCCACACTATATAGCATTCTGTTTACTGCCACTCTGTGTACCTCGCTCAGCCACATTATATAGCATTCTGTTCACTGTTCTGTGTCTGCTGGGAATAGTGGTACACCGCTCGCTCAGCCACACTATATAGCATTCTGTTTACTGTTCTGTGTCTGCTGGGAATAGTGGTACACCGCTCGCTCAGCCACACTATATAGCATTCTGTTCACTGTTCTGTGTCTGCTGGGAATAGTGGTACACCGCTCGCTCAGCCACACTATATAGCATTCTGTTTAGTGTTCTGTGTCTGCTGGGAATAGTGGTACACCGCTCGCTCAGCCACACTATATAGCATTCTGTTTACTGTTCTGTGTCTGCTGGGAATAGTAGTACACCGCTCACCCGCCACTGTATAGCATTGTGCTCTGTGTCGCTGCTGGGAATAGTGGTACACCGCTCACCCGTCACTGTATAGCATTGTGCTCTGTGTCGCTGCTGGGAATAGTGGTACACCGCTCACCCGTCACTGTATAGCATTGTGCTCTGTGTCGCTGCTGGGAATAGTGGTACTGTATTGCATTTCTGTACTGCCACTGTACTGCTGCCAGTCAGCGTGTACTGTAAGGATAAGTGAAATGAGGAAGAAATCCGGTGAAAGAGGGAGGGGCAAGGGAAGAGGTGTTTCCCCTGACGGTTCACGTACAGGCCACAGGGGAGCACCCAAGAAAACCCACTCAATACCGCCCATGTTGTCCAGGACAACAACCCTCACAGATCCAAAAGAACAGGACCAGATAATTACTTGGATGACCTCTCAAGCGTCCAGCAGTGGGTTAAGCAGCACCAAGACAAGACAAGACAAATAACATTTATATTGCGCTTTTCTCCTTGCGGACTCAAAGCGCCAGAGCAGAGCAGCAGCCACTAGGGCGCGCTCTATTGGAGCAGTGTAAGGGAGACTTGCCAAAGGTCTCCTACTGAATTAGTGCTGGCTTACTGAACAGGCAGAGCCGAGATTCGAACCCAGGTCTCCTGTGTCAGAGGCAGAGCCCTTAACCATTACACCATCAGCCACCAGCACATCACGCACGAGGTCTGAGTCCTCAGCCAGTTACAAGGAGCCAGTGGGCACAAAGCTGACACAACCGGCAGCGACACCACGCACACAACTGCCAGATAACCAGTCCGATGAATTACCTCAGGACACAATGGGGTATTCGCAGGAGCTATTCCCAGCCCAACAAACTTCCACCTTTCAAAGGTCAATGGAGGAACAGCCAGAAATGTTGTGCCTGGATTCACAACCGTTAACTGTGGGAAATGCACCGCGCACTGAAATACAAGGCGAGTCCGAGGAGGACTCGGAAACCCAAATCCCAGAGCAATTTGGGCAGGAGGGGTTGCAATTGCAGGAGGTCGGCCGACAAGATCTGGAAGACGACGTTGGAGTGTGCTGCGCAGAGGTTGTTGTGGGGAGCTCTACTCCACGGCGGCGGCCCACAATGACATATGACGAGTTTGAGGAAATGGAAGAGGAGGGTATGGACAATGTGGACAGAGACCCAGATTTTGTTTGTGAACGAGAACATCGCCGTCGTAGCAGCAGCACAGATGAGTCTGTTGAAGAACCCACTGCTGCACGAGTTCGCCTTGTGCCACAAGGTAGGCGGCGCGCAATTTCAGGCACCACAAGCGTGGAAGTTCAAGTGAGAGGCAAAAGAGGAGCAAACAGAAATCGCCAGCAAGGAGGCAGGTGCTCCAAAGTCTGGGCTTTCTTTGAAGACTGCACTGAGGATGTTACCATGGCGATTTGCAAGGTGTGCAAGACCCGCCTGAGCAGGGAGAAAAGTATTAACAACCTCTCCACCACCAGCATGAGCCGCCACATGCTATCCAAACATCCCACTCTGTGGGCAAACTCGACAGGACAGGGTACCAGCAACACTGCCTCCCTTGGGTTCACCAGACTCACCACCAGACCCGCCTCAGCAGCAGCAGTAGCCCAGCCATTGCGTGGTTCACAACATTCACAAACATCAGACGACGCTGACACAGTCACTTTCCGGAGTTGTGCTCTTGAGGTCTCCCAGTGTTCATCAAACACAACAACCAACAGCCCTTCCGTGTGCAGCGCTACGGTTCAGTTGTCTGTGTCGGAGATTTTGAGCGCAAGAGGAAATTGCCAGCAAATGACCCCCGGGCCGTGGCAGTAACAGCCAGCATAGCCAAGCTTCTGGCCTGCGAAATGCTGCCATATCGAGTGGTGGAGACAAACAGCTTCAAGGGCATGATGTCAGTGGCCATCCCACGTTACGTGGTTCCCAGCCGCTACCACTTTGCGCGCTCTGCAGTGCCTGAGTTGCATGAGCACGTGGTCAGCAAAATAACCCGAAGCTTGAAGAATGCCGTTGCCTGCAAGGTTCACCTCACCACTGACACCTGGACGAGTGCGTTCGGCCAGGGTCGATACATCTCCCTTACCGCGCACTGGGTGAACCTTGTGGAGCCTGGCAGCGATTCCTCACCTGCTACGGCACGGGTGTTGCCCACGCCACAAACAGCTGCACCGCCGTCCCTCCCACTGGATAACAACAGCAGCACCTACCTCTCTGACTCCTTCTCCTCCAACGCATCTCAAAGCTGTACCTCATCCGGAAACGCTAACCCAGCAGCAGTAGGATCGTGGAAGCAGTGCAGCACAGCTGTTGGCATGCGTCAGCAAGTGTTGCTGAAGCTAATCTGCCTTGGGGATAAGCAGCACACAGGGGAGGAAATTTGGAAGGGAATAAAGGAACAGACGGATTTGTGGCTGGCACCGCTGGACCTGAAACCGGGCATGGTTGTGTGTGATAATGGGAGTAATCTCATTCGCGCTTTAAGGTTGGCTAAGCTGACACACAACCCTTGCCTGGCGCACGTGATGAACCTAGTAGTTCAGCGGTTCCTGAGGACATACCCAGGCGTGGCCGATCTTCTGTTGAAGGTGCGTCGAGTGGCCAAACATTGTAGAACTTCCAGTACTGCTTCGGGGGCACTCGCCAAGATGCAGGAGCGCTTCAATCTCCCCCACCATCGCTTGCTGTGTGATGTCCCTACGCGCTGGAATTCTACGCTGCACATGCTAGCCCGCTTTTGCGAGCAGAAGAGTGCAGTGGTCCAGTACATGACGGCGCAGTACCGAGGCGCATCCGGCCAGCTGCCAAGCTTCTGTGGATCCGATTGGGCCAACATGTTGGACCTCTGCCAAGTCCTCCAAAATTTTGAGCAATCCACGTTGCTTGTGAGCAGTGACAACTCTTCAGTCAGCATTACCATACCACTGCTGTGTTTATTGAAGAGGTCGATGTTAAAAATCAAGGAAACAGCTGTCATGATGCAACTGGGGGAATCTGAAGGAGAAAACGATCAGCGTGATGGTACCAACATCAGGCCATCCGCCTCAGGGAACGCTGGCCCCAGCAGCTATGACGAAGAAGAGGAGGAGGAACAGCTGGAGTTGGAGCAGGAATTTCATGCCACCACTGACGAGGGCCAGAGCGGTGCACGTTGGACTTCCGCAATTCAACGCGAATGGTCAGCAGAAGCAGACCAGGAGGAAGGTGACGACTATGATGCATCACAACAACTATCACAACGCTCACAAGAGGATGATGAGGATTCTGGTAGGACTCTGGCACACATGGCTCAATTCATGCTAGACTGCATTGAACGTGACCCACGCATTGTGCGCATTCTGGACAACACCAATTACTGGGTTTATACCCTTCTGGATCCACGGTACAAACACAATGTTCCAAAACTGCTTGAAGAAAGAGTCAGACAGGTCAAAATGGAAGAATACCAGCAGGCCCTTGTGGAGACTTTAGAGAGGAGATTGACATCCTCCCCCTCCTCTAGCCAGTTGTACGCAGACAGACTGACTTCCGCAAACCCAAGACGACCAGGAGGGCAGCAAACAACGCAAGCCGCAGCTAGTACCCAAAAGGGAATGGTATCGGCAGTGTCCTTGGAGTGGGAAAATTTTCTGACACCCATGCAGCAGCAGCCCACTGAACAGCAAGCGTGCAGATCCACCTCCAACACCGATCGCCTGGAGAAGATGGTCAAGGACTACATGTCAGATGACTTGGCTGTGTCGAACAATCCATCTGCAGCCTTCAACTATTGGGTATCGATGCTAGACACCTGGCACGAACTGGCAATGTACGCAATAGAGGTGCTGGCTTGCCCGGCAGCCAGCGTTATGTCGGAACGCTGTTTCAGTGCTGCCGGAGGCATCGTCACAGATCGGCGTATCCGCCTCTCTACAGAAAATGCAGACCGTCTGACTCAAATTAAAATGAATCAATCCTGGATTGGAAACGACTACGTAACACTCCAGGACCCCAACCAAGTAACATGACCAATGAACATCTGGGATGGTGTAGCGTTTCCGGTCCCTGTTTATTGAACCTCTCATCTGTATTACATTTATGACTGCATGGCGGCAAAAAGCATTGCTGCTATATCCGCACGCTTTTTGTCCTCATGCAAGGCCTGGGTTGTTGTGTCTCAAAAACCGTGGCCTTCTGCGCCTGCTCCTGTTCCATCACGTCTGCTGCTGCTGGGTTAGCGTTGCCGCGTGGTCCCTGTTTATTGAACCACTTATCTTTATTACATTTATGACTGCATGGCGGTACAAAGCATGCTATCCGCACGCTTCTTGCCCTCATGCAAGGCCTGGGTTGTTGTGTCTCACAAAGCGTGGCCTTCTTCTCCTGCGCCTCCTCCTGTTCCATCACGTCTGCTGCTGCTGCTGCTGCTGCTGGGTTAGTGTTGCCGGTCCCTGTTTATGGAACCTCTTATCCTTTATTACATTTATGACTGCATGGCGGTACAAAGCATGCTATCCGCACGCTTCTTGCCCTCATGCAAGGCCTGGGTTGTTGTGTCTCACAAAGCGTGGCCTTCTTCTCCTGCGCCTCCTCCTGTTCCATCACGTCTGCTGCTGCTGCTGCTGGGTTAGCGTTGCCGGTCCCTGTTTATGGAACCTCTTATCCTTTATTACATTTATGACTGCATGGCGGTACAAAGCATGCTATCCGCACGCTTCTTGCCCTCATGCAAGGCCTGGGTTGTTGTGTCTCACAAAGCGTGGCCTTCTTCTCCTGCGCCTCCTCCTGTTCCATCACGTCTGCTGCTGCTGCTGCTGGGTTAGCGTTGCCGGTCCCTGTTTATGGAACCTCTTATCCTTTATTACATTTATGACTGCATGGCGGTACAAAGCATGCTATCCGCACGCTTCTTGCCCTCATGCAAGGCCTGGGTTGTTGTGTCTCACAAAGCGTGGCCTTCTCCTCCTGCGCCTCCTCCTGTTCCATCACGTGTGCTGCTGCTGCTGCTGCTGGGTTAGCGTTGCCGGTCCCTGTTTATGGAACCTCTTATCCTTTATTACATTTATGACTGCATGGCGGTACAAAGCATGCTATCCGCACGCTTCTTGCCCTCATGCAAGGCCGGGGTTGTTGTGTCTCACAAAGCGTGGCCTTCTCCTCCTGCGCCTCCTCCTGTTCCATCACGTGTGCTGCTGCTGGGTTAGCGTTACCGGTCCCTTTTCCTGGAACCTCTTATATGTATTACATTTATGACTGCATGCCGACAAAAAACATGTTACCTGTGCAAAGAAAACAGACATTTCCCGCATTTAAAAGACAGTTTTCCCTTTGAAACTTTAAAATCGATTTTCTCAAAAACTATAAGCTCTTTTTGCTAATTTTTTTTTTCTCTTGTACCCACTCCCAAGGTGCACATACCCTGTAAATTTGGGGTATGTAGCATGTAAGGAGGCTTTACAAACCACAAAAGTTCGGGTCCCCATTGACTTCCATTATGTTCGGAGTTCGGGTCGAACACCCGAACATCGCGGCCATGTTCGGCCTGTTCGGCCCGAACCCGAACATCTAGATGTTCGCCCAACACTACTGAAGGGTAATTTAACCACTTCACCTCCAAGGGATTTTCCCCTTAAAGAACAGAACAATTTTCAACTGTCAGCGTTCCTGTCATTTATTCCCTTATAACTTTATTACTACTTATCACAACAATACAATCTATACCCTTTTTTTTGTTGATGTTTTCGTCACCAATTAGCTTTCTGGGGGGGTGGGGGGTTACTTTTTGTTAATAATTATTTTATTCTAACTGCATTTTACCATGAAAAATAAATCATTATTTCTCAGTTTTCGGCCATTATAGTTTTAAAATAATATAGTACATGCTACCATAATTATAACCCACACATTTTATTTGCCGATTTGTCCCGGTTTTTGCAACATTTAAAATATTTCCCTAGTACAATGTATGACGCCAATATCTTTTTGAAAATAAAGGTGCGTTTTTTCAGTTTTGCATCCGTCACTATTTACAAGCCCATAGTTTCAAAATTAACAGTAATATACCCTCTTGACATACATATTACAAAAGTTCAGTTTGTAAGTATCTTTTTTAATTGTAATTTGTTTGAACAAAAAAAGGGTAATTATGGGATAGTGTGCGAGGCATAGTGTTAATTTTAAATGTATTTGTTTGTCTAAATGTGTGTAGGTGCAATTTTACTATTTGGACACAAGATGTCCTTGTACGCTACTTAGTATTGTGGACCTATGGTACGCTAAATAGGAAGTAATGCATGGACGCTCCACGTCGAAAGTAAACAAATGATTCCGGCATCTCATAGATGCCTGCGGTCAGTCACCCAGGGACAGAGATTAATGAATGGGAACTGCATTCCCATTCCTGCATCTCCCCTCTAATAGTCATCAGTGAGAGCGAGCACGGGAGCACACGGGGGAGCAAGTGGGAGTGCGCTGCAAGGGATGTAGTAGCTATGTCCCTGCGAGATGAAGAGGGAAATTGCAGGGATGTTGTTACTCGTCCCAGGGGAGGGGAAGTGGTTAACCAGTTGCTGAGTTCCCAGTTCATTTATTCTTTCTCTATCGCTACCTGGGCAAGGATGTGAGTCGGATTTGATGAATGTATTTTTTGAATTCATCTGGTCATCAGATGAAGGCCTCCAATATCACCTTTAGGAAAAGTAACCAACCAGTGCAATTCAAATAAGGGTAGTTTGTAAGGTTCTGACTTGTGTAGTTTTCTTGAATTTTTCCCAACATTGATTATAACTTTAAAAATGACAATAATTTGAATGAGGTATTGAGTTTGTCCCTAGGGATGCTCATCACGGAATAATCACGTAACCACCGTTGTTATTCAAATTAGCTTTAATTGCTGCAGCTGAGCAGGTAGATGCGGCGGGGTTAATTACCCCTAATGCCTCTCTCCGCTCAGCATTTCAATGAGCTTGCAAGCGTCTATTGGATGGCTTGCAAGCCTCGCTATGGAGGAGGAACACCTAAAAATTCCTAGTTTATTGTATACTAGCTGGACGCCCGGCGTTGCCCGGGTATGTATTTTGCTGGTGTTGGCCCCGCCCCCTTTCCCTAACCCTAACACACAATTACTTAATTACTTTATGACCAAGTTTGTGAGCTTTGTGGTCTTTGGCATCAATAATTTGCATTGAAATAAAATAAATCTGGCTGTGGCTCCACCCCTTTTCTGAATTTGAACCCAAATCACCCAATGGCCAAGTGTAACAGGTACAGGTGATTAACAGTGCAAGAATGGCAGCAATTAAATATTCCCCTTAAAAATCAATGGGTGGCTTTTGTATGCTCCACCCACCTTTCTGAATATTAATCCCAGTCACCCAGTGACCAACTATGCAAAGTTTGAGAACCCTACCATTAACAGTGTAAGAATGGCTGCAGTTTACATTTTCCCAATAAAATGTGTATTTTTCTCCACCCACTGATTTCCTGACATTGTTCGGGTATGTATTTGGCTGGTGTTGGCTCCTCCTACTTTTTCTAACCCTAACACACAATTACTCAATGACCAAGTTTGTGCGCTTTGCGGTCTTTGGCATCAATAATTTGCATTGAGATTAAACAAATCTGATTGGCTGTTTGTGGCTCCACCCCTTTGTCTGAATTTGAACCCCAGTCACCCAATGACCAACTGTACCAGGTTTAAGGCTTGTGCCATTAACGGTGTAAGAATGGCAGCAATTACATATTCCCCTTAAAAATCAATAGGTGAATTTTGATTGTCTTTTGTAGGCTCCACCCACTTTTCTGAATATTAATCCCATTCACCCAGTGACCAATTGTGCAAAGTTTGAGATTCCTACCATTAACAGTGTAAGAATGGCTGCAGTTTACATTTTCTCAGTGAAATGTGTATTTGTCTCTGCCCACTGATGACCCGGTATTGCCCGATTATGTATTTGGCTGGTGTTGGCTGCGCCCACTTTTCCTAACCTTAACACACAATTACTAAATTACTCAATGACCAAGTTTGTAAGCTTTGCGGTTTTTGGCATTCATAACTTGCATTAAAATTAAACAAATAAGATTGTCTGTGTGTGGCTCCACCCCCTTTTTCAATTTAAACCCCAATCACCCAATGATCATCTGTACCAGGTTTAAGGCTTGTGCCATTAACAGTGCAAGAATGGCAGCAATGAAATATTCCCCTGACAAATCAACAGGTAATTTTTGATTGGCTTTTGTAGGCTCCACCCACTTTTCTGAATATTAATCTCAATCACCCAGTAATTAACTGTGCAAAGTTTGAGAACCCTACAATTAACAGTGTAAGAATGGCTGCAGTTTACATTTTCCCAGTAAAATGTGTAATTGTCTCCACCTACTTATGACCCCGTGTTGCTCACTTATGTATTTGGCTGGTTTTGGCTGTGCCCACTTTTCTAACCTTCACACACAATTAATCAATTACTCAATTACCAAGTTTGTAAGCTTTGCGGTGTTTGGCATCAATAATTTGCATTGGAATGAAACAAATCTGATTGGCTGTTTGTGGCTCCACCCCCTTTCTAAAATTTAACCCCAGTCACCCAATGATCAACTGTACCAGATCTGAGGCTTGTGCCATTAACAGTGCAAAAATGGCAGCAATGTAAATATTCCCCTTGAAAATCAATAGGTGAATTATGATTGGCTTTTGTAGGCTCCTCCCACCTTTCTGAATATTAATCCCAGTCACCCAGTGACCAACTGTGCAAAGTTTGAGAACCCTACCATTAACAGTGTAAGAATGGCTGCAGTTTACATTTTCTCAGTGAAATTTGTATTTGTCTCCGCCCCATTTTTGGTTATGGGAATAAAAAGTATCCTATACTTTATTCCAGGTAGTGTACTATGTGTGTGCCAAATTTCATTCAAATCCGTTCAGCCATTTTTGCGTGATCGAGTAACAAACATCCAGACATCCAAACATCCGAACTTTCCCATTTATTATATTAGTAGGATGACAACTCCATGACACTCATACATGTTTATTAATTCATTGTTTTGTTTTTTTCCTAGACAGTGAAAACTGCCAGAGATGTCCCGATGAAGAGTGGCCAGATGAAAAGAAAGCAGCGTGTAGTCCAAAAACTCTTGATTATCTGACTTACGAACAAGATGTTCTGACTTTTGTATTTGTAACTTTCTCTATACTGTGCTTTTTTATCACTGTAATTTTACTGATAGTGTTTATGTCCTATTGGGACACTCCAGTAGTCAAAGCCAATAACCGGCTTCTGAGCATGGTTCTTATAGTCTCTATCATGCTGAGTTTACTCACTGTTTTCTTGTTCCTCGGACGTCCTGTGCATATAACCTGCATGCTAAGACAGGTAGCATTTGGGATCTTCTTCTCCATCACTGTCTCCTGTGTTCTAGCCAAGACCATCACTGTCTGCATTGCCTTCAAAGCCACCAAACCTGGGAGTTCCTGGAGAAAGTTGGTTGGACAAAAACTGTCCAATTACATTGTACTAATATGTTCTTCTGTCCAAGTTCTGATTTGTGCTATTTGGCTGTCAGTGTCTCCTCCTTATCAGGACTTTGATTTTCACTCATATGCAGGAGTGATCATCATTGAGTGTAATGAGGGATCAGTGAATGGCTTCTATGCCGTGTTGGGTTATATGGGGTTTCTGGCAGCTGTGAGTTTTCTCCTGGCTTTCATGGTGAGGACATTACCAGACAGCTTTAATGAGGCCAAGTACATCACGTTCAGCATGCTGGTGTTCTGCAGTGTCTGGATTGCCATGATCCCGGCCTATCTCAGCACCAGAGGGAAATACATGGTGGCTGTGGAGATATTTGCCATACTGACCTCATGCGCTGGAATATTAGTCTGCATATTCTTCCCTAAATTGTATATTATTCTTTTGAGACCAGAGAAAAATAATAAGCAAATTATCTTTAAGCAGCCATAATTTTGAAAATTAATTAATATGGAGAGGAACATTAATAAAAAAACTGCCTTAAGAAGCAAGCATGTTTATTTGATCTTTATTACCTGTTTGAAGGGGCACTATGATGTAAAACTATTAAAAATGAAATGTATGTACACACACACACACACACACAGACACACACACACACACACACACACACACACACACACACACACACACACACACACACACACACACACACACACACACACACACAGTAAAATGCACTGTATGTAATATTACTTCTGAGTAGATATCACTTACAAAAAGTGTTTTTCTTCGATAGTGAAGATAGGAATCTGATAGCCCAATATAGTGTAGTATTTAAATCAATTGAGCAAATTGTAGATAAAAGCAACAAGAGTTATACTCACAAACATGAGTTACCACACAGGAAACCACTAGCAAGGCAGGTGGGGAGAATTAGAACCTGACCCCACTCAGGTTTTAGGAATTTGCTCTCTGTAGATAGGAATGGTATGAGATACACCCCTCCACCAAGGGTGGACTGGACTAAATGCAAAATATTTGAACAGAGGCGCCAACAAGAATAAAAAGTCTAAAAAACATTTACAAAGGGGGAAGTTAAAGTGGACTTACCTCCCTTGCAGATTAACAGACTGAAAGCTGTTATTTTCAAACAAAATAACATTTATTAGGTGCTCCAAAGTGTAACACGTTTTGCAGGTCAAAATCCTGCTTCATCAGGCAAATAATGGAGAAAACTGGGGGAAAAAGAATGCCAGAGGACACAAAGCTCAGGACCCATAAAATCTGATTGTTATAATAGCATTTTAAAGAAACAATGACATATTATCATGTGTACAAGTTGCCAATGAATGTGAAGCATATATATTGAGTGAAAGAGTTATTTGCTTTAATATATATATTGCTTCCCCTTATGTTATAAGGCAGCGCTGTTCAACTGGCGGCCCCCGGGCCGCATCCAGCCTGCCAGGCCACCTGCTGCGGCCCGCCCGTCTCCCTGAGATGCAGGCATGGCTTGCGCTATGGGCGCCATGCCTGCTCCCTCTTAATAGTGGCCTCTCCTGTGTCCCCGCTGCCTCACAGCTCAGACCTCAAAGATTGCGGCGACTGAGGTAAACAGAGTGTGCATGGTACCCGCATACACGAGTACGTCACATGCGGAAGTGACATCATTAGTCACTTCCGCATGTGACGTTCAGTCGTACGGGTGCCATGTGCACTCTGCTTACTTCAGTCACCGTGATCTGTGAGGTCTGAGCTGTGGGGCAGTGGCAGCGGGGACACAGGAGAGAGAGGTAATGGGCGAGGCACTGGACACCTCGCTATCTAACTGGTGGGGGCACCTGTCACTATCTAAGCTGGGGGGGCACCTGTCATTATCTAGCTGGGGTGACACCTGTCACTATCTAGCTGGGGGGACACCTGTCACTATCTAGCTGGGGGGGCACCTGTCACTATCTAGCTGGGGGGACACCTGTCACTATCTAGCTGGGGGGGCACCTGTCACTATCTAGCTGGGGGGACACTTGTCACTATCTAGCTGGAGGGACACCTGTCACTATCTAGCTGGGGGGACACCTGTCACTATCTAGCTGGGGGGACACCTGTCACTATCTAGCTGGGGTGGGGCACCTGTCACTATCTCACTGGGGGGACACCTGTCACTATCTAGCTGGGGGGACACCTGTCACTAACTGGGGGGGCACCTGTCACTACCTCATCCTGCCAAAAACACTATTGCCAGGCCAGCAAGGCACAGCAGCCAGTAGAGGAGAATTTAGAAGCCAGGTGAGAGGTGTCTACCATATTAAAGGGGCATTCTGCTTATTTATGTGAAATGCTGTTTATTTATGTGCCTCATGACTGCTGAATTTGTCATGTTGGGGGCCTCATGATTGCTGAATTTGTCTTGTTGGGGGCATCATGATTGCTGAATGTGTCTTGTTGGGGGCCTCATGATTGCTGAATTTGTCTTGTTGGGGGCCTCATGATTTGTTGGGGGCATCACGATTGCTGAATTTGTCTTGTTGGGGGCCTCAAGATTGCTGAATGTGTCTTGTTGGGAGCCTCATGATTTGTTGGGGGCCTCATGATTGCTAAATTTGTCTTGTTGGGGGCATCATGATTGCTGAATGTGGCTTGTTGGGGGCCTCATGATTGCTGAATTTGTCTTGTTGGGGGCCTCATGATTTGTTGGGGGCCTCATGATTGCTGAATTTGTTTTTTTGGGGGTCACATGATTGCGAACTGCGAGACTATGGAAAAGCTGAATCATCATCATGAGATGATAGCATTAAACCTATTTTTTTAGCTTTTTAAAATGGAAAATAAAACTGGGAGGTTCTAAAAAACAACAACACATTTTTCAGGAGTAGAATGGATGAAATTGTTTATCTTCACAGTTTATTTTCAACTTGGATTTTCCATAATGTTTATGTATGAGTTAAAACGTTTGTATGTAGTTTAAATTTGCTGTTGCCACTTTGCGATAGATAAGTGACTTTTGAGTTGCAGTTTGGGCACTCGGCCTCCAAAAGGTTCGCCACCACTGTCCTAATCTAATGTCCCACATTGCTAAGTTCATGTAAATTTGTCTCCACCCGTGGCCACACCCGCACTCTGGTCCATTGCCACACCCATTTTTTGGCGCGTCGCTTTACGCGCGCCGCTCTACGCACAACGGAACCCTCATGGTTTTTGGCACGCTGCGTGCGCCACACAACTTCACCAAAATCTTAAATTGCATTTTGTGGAAAGTGCTGCCAATCTAATTGTCCTTTAATTGCATTTTTTTACTGGGGGGGGGGGGGGTTGCGGCTCTAGCAAGAACCTTCGGCCCTCCACCATGGGGTCTGAAAAAAAAATGGCCCTCCATGCCCGTGAAGTTGGAGAGCACTGTTATAAGGGATAGTTCTTTAAGGCAAGCTATTGGTGGTGAGTAAGCATTTTATTGTGATTATAGTGCTCAGTATCGGTATAGGGCATATAAATAGTTGTTATATGTTGGATGTTTTGAGATTTTAATCAACTGATCTATCACTGGTGGATTTGATTTCTATATTCTGCGAGGGCCCTGCTGAAGAGAGAAGTTATATCTGTGTGACGTCATGTGATTGGAATATCAAAGCTATAAATTTAATATAGTGATAATTATACACTAATTGTTAATTAATATACAGTATATTACTTGGTTTAAAATGGGCTTTCAGTAGTTAGCTGAGCTGAGCTTAGCATGTGTCCCTTTCCTTGTAGGGGTTAAGGTCACAGAGGTCAAGACCATCCTCATTAGGAGTGTAAATATAGATCTCTGTCAAGCCAAGCTTATGGTTGCAGGAATTGTACCCTGACTTTGATTGACAGGTGGTGGTTTTTGGGGGTGATGTAACTCCACCCTAAGTTATTCTAAGTTAATGGAAGAGGTTTAGTTTATAATATAACCATATGTAGTAAATCTCAAAGATTACATCATTAGCATTATTATCTCACTCACTCATACACACACACACATTCATTCATTCTCTTTACATGACAGACACATATACAAATATACATATGCACAAATAGAAGACTACTACAAACAATAGATTCGATATACAGATTATACAGAAATTTACTCATTCTGTTTTTATATCTTTTGTAACTAACTGTACCTTATTGATTATTGAATATCTACGAAGATCAATAACGTTTAATTAAAATCCACATCCACATTTTACTGTCTCCTGAGGACTTTGTTTTTTTTTAAAAGAACCATTTTTCGAATCCCATTTTATAACATTTGGTGAGCCGCCAGTCGCAAAATTCTTTGATTCACGAAGATCACATCATCCAGACACAAAACTAAAGCAGCCACATAGCAACATCGTTTTAAAATCGGGGGAACGAGAAGGAAGCTGAGCTGTGTTTTTGTGAAACTCTATTGCGCTGAGCCTGAAGTGGGAAATGTGACAAAGTTGACAGGAGATCTGATGACGGACGTCATGTGGATGTAAGCAGGAATCTATTTGCAAGGGTAATTATGTTTTATTTTTTGTTGAATTGGCTAAAAGTTTAAATAAAGTCAGATCGCGTTATTCAAAATTATCAAAGTAATCCAAAATTAATATTTGTCAGCTAATAAGGAAAATAGTTACTTAATGTTTTGCTAAAATGAACAGCATGCAAAGGAAATGTTATCCCTGTTTCTATGTAATATGCTTTTATAGTGGCAAACAGAATTCAAACCTTGTCAGTGGGTGTGCATATTTAAGAATTGGAATATCAGCATTCATAAGTAAGATGTGATTGCTTGTGACCATAGACAGGCAGATATTGTAAACAATCGTTTTTCGTAAAAATTGTTAAAAGTAGGTTTTAAACTAGTGCGTTTAGTCAGGAAGTTATTCTTAGTGAGTTTACTGTGAAATAACATGATTTGGTTTAATTTAGACTAAATAAATTTGAATTGTTGCAAGTAACGATTGCACCAATAATTTAATCAAAAAGGAATAATGTGTTAGGTAAATTTAGCAGCACATGACTATAGTTATAAACTTGTTTATCACTTGCATTATAGAATTGATTTATGATGCTTTATAAGGTAAAAAAATATTTTTTGGAAATCACTATGTGTGTTCAGTCTAATTTGATCAGTGATTAATTTGATTAATGTAAGCAGATCATGATATGCTGAGTGCACAGTCCCATACATTGTTGATCATGAATAAGTATGTCTTTATACTTATATACATATTTTTCATATGGGTCATTTTTTCTTACCGGAGGAAAGATTAAATGTATGAAAATATAATTAATGAATGGTGACAGATGTTTTCATATCTTTTTCCGGTCAGAGGTGTGAAATCAAATGTGCCAGTTCTAATTATTGTTAATCAGGGGGACATTGTGCTAATGTATCAGATATCTGGATTAAAATGGTATACTTTGATCATTGCTGTAAATTGTCAAGTAATGTATGCACTGATATCCTAGACTGTACACAATATAATTACGTTAAAAGGACAGCATATTAGAGGAAACTTCTGATAAAAGTAATTGTTTATTTTATACTAGCCGACCCGCGGCGTAGCATACGCCGCATAAGGGGGTAGAGGGCAGGAAGGGGGTATTGGGCACAGCAGCGGGGAGGGGGGTCGGACCCCCCTCAACTGGGTCCCTCATGTGTGCTCCCCCTCCAGCTTAAGCTCAGCAGGAACCCCCCCCCCACCTGGGTCCCCCATGTGTGCTCGCCCTCCAGCTTAAGCTCAGCAGGAACCCCCCCTCCCTCACTCACCTGGGTCCCCCATGTGCGCTCCCCCTCCTGCTTAAGCACAGTAGCAGCCACCACTATTAGTAAGAGGCAGCGGGCGGGGATGCCTCACCTCTTCCGTGTTCCAGCGTGTGTTCCACTGTTGTCACTTCCTGCAATGCCACTCACTGTATTGGTGTAATTTGCCTTTTTAAAAAAGAAGGAAATCTGCAATAATTCAGCTATAAATGAACATTTGTGGTTACCCACAATGCACTGCTACTAAATATGCCAATTATTCTTTTTCACCCTTAGTAACCCAAGCAAGCATCCAGATCCACTGGTGTATAGCAAGCCTATAGCTTTAAATTTTATACAGTCATATCAAACCCACATGTAGACAGTCTGTTTCAGACTTTTGGTTCTTATCAGTACATGGTAGGGATTGATATGGCTGTATGAGAGAGGGCTTGGACCAGTACACCTGAATAACCAAGCAGCTCAGGGCGACCCAAACCACTCGGAATGTATAGGGGGATAAAAGGGACCAAAAAGACCTTCTACTAAAAAAAATCAAAGCTTGGTGAAATTTGGCTTCTTAAAACAGAAGCAAATCTGAAATAATTCAGCTATAAGTGAACATTTGTGGTTACCCACAATGCACCGCTACTAAATATGCAAATTATTCCTTTTCCCCCTTGGTAAGTCAAGCAAGCCTATGGGCCTGATTCACAAAGCGGTGCAAACTGATTAGCACGTGAAGTGCCGTTCGTGGACTTTTGCACGAGCAAAGTGCCGCGATTTGCGCGATAGCGGTCTTGAATCGCAGCAGTTTGCGCGCGCAAAACTCCGCAATCGTGCGACTCACGGCAAATTGCACACACAAAAGACCGCGATTGCACAAATCGCAGCACTTCTCATGCTAATTGTTTAGCACACCCATGCTAAACAGTTGGTACTGCTTTGTGAATCAGGCCCTACAGCTTTACATTTTACACAGTCATATCAAACCCACATGTGACAGCATACTTCAGTCTTTCAATCCTCATCAGTACTTGGCAGGGATTGATATGGCTGTATAAGATAGGGCTTGGACCAGTACAACAGAGTAACCAAGCAGCTCAGGGTGACCCAAACCACTCGGAATGTATATAGGAGGATAAAAGAGACCAAAAAGCCCTCCTACTAAAAAAAGCAAAGCTTGGTGTAATTTGCCTTCTTAAAACAGAAGCAAATCTGCAATAATTCAGCTATAAGTGAACATTTGTGGTTACCCACAATGCACCGCTACTAAATATGCAAATTATTCCTTTTCACCCTTGGTAAGTCAAGCAAGCCTATGGGCCTGATTCACAAAGCGGTGCAAACTGTTAAGCACGGGTGAGCTAAACAGTTAGCACGTGAAGTGCTGTTCGCAGACTTTTGCGCGCGCAAAGTGCCGCGATTGCGGTCTTTTGCGCGTGCAAAATTCCACGATTGCACAAATTGCGGCAAATTGTGCACGCAAAAGACCGCAATAGCGCGAATCACGGCACTTTGCACCACAAAAGTCCACGATCGGCACTTTACGTGCTAACTGTTTAGCACACCCATGCTAAATAGTTCGCACCGCTTTGTGAATCAAGTCCTATAGCTTTAAATTTTATATAGTCATATCAAAACCACATGTGGCAGTCTATTGCAGACTTTTGGTCCTCATCAGTACATAGCAGAGATTGATATGGCTGTATGAGATAGGGCTTGGACCAGTTCAACAGAGTAACCAAGCAGCTCAGGGTGACCCAAACCACTCGGAATGTATATAGGAGGATAAAAGAGACCAAAAAGCCCTCCTACTAAAAAAAAGCAAAGCTTGGTGTAATTTTCCTTCTTAAAACAGAAGTAAATCTGCAATAATTCAGCTATAAGTGAACATTTGTGGTTACCCACAATGCACTGCTACTGAATATGCAAATTATCCCTCTTTGCCCTTGGTTTGATATGACACTACTTCTTCTTCTTGCTTGGACCAGCCCCTTCTTCTTGCTTGGACCGGCCCTGGGGGCAGGGCGCTACTTCTTCTTCTTGTTTGAAGGTTGAGGCACTTACTCTATTATATATATAGATGTGCTTAAGTGATAACATATTTATTTTCACTTATGATTTATTGTATACATGTATTTTATCTCCTTAATTATTACATTTTATTTCCTGAGAAATATGTGAAGAAGATCAAAGGTAGTGGTGATTTTTCTACCCTTTTCAATAAATTGATGAAATCTAAGGTATGATATTAATTGAGTTATGGGACAATAAAATAATTAGAGTATCAGTTGTCTATAGAGAAGTTGATTTCATGTTTCATTGAGTTTATTTTGGATACTAGCAATGGAATACGTCCAGTTGCTATGTTCTTTAGTAACGCCCAGTTGTAATGAAGTATGGGGAGTGTCATGAGGTATATTTAAAGGGACAGCTGTAGCTATGTCATCTGAGCTGTGGTCATCTAAGTTGCAATGGTTCAATGAAGTTTAAGAACAATTAAAAAAATAGTTATTTCAAGATACATCAGAAAATTCTTTAAAGAAATGATGTATTGATAATTTTTTGAGATATTATTGTGTAAGAAATGCAAAGGTGTCATTTTTATGGTAGATGAGTTACATATAGTTTACTTGCAATTTGCACTCACACAGCAAGTAGATTTACTGATAAAAGAAACGAGAATACACACAAAAAAGATTCATGCTGTGAGAAACACAGAAGATGTAATCGCACTTGACAAGAGTTATGATACTGCATTTTCTTGTTATAGATTTTAATGATCCATTCACGGTTGGAGATGACATGCAAAGTCACATGACGCAAACTAAAGAGCCATTTGAGATGAAGGAATGAATGGCATTTCTGAGGTTTGCAAGGAACAGGGCTTAGGCCTGAAGAACTTTGAAAAGTTTTTTCTTCTCCTCATGGACTAAGTTACGCTGAGTTTTTACATAGTTTATACATTGAACTGAACTGGAGAAGTGAAATGTAATATCTCTATTTTTTTATTGATGTTTTATGTTCAATTGTTTGTTTGTTTTGTTTGTTAGTGAACAGGGTTCATAGTGAACATTTTTAAGGAAGTTTTTTTTAAACTTATTAACACATAGATCAAATATTTTTTTTTTTTGTTATTGTTTATTGTTTATTGTTTGGAAATTGAAGATTTTAATAGATTTTAATAGAGAAAATTTTCATAATATATTTTGTATGCAAAGTTATTTTGCAAGTTTGATGGAATCATTCATGAACAAGTTTTAGATGGTGTAAAAATTATTGATTCTATAATTAATGGTTTGTATTTAGAGATCTTGAAATCTGATTTAAAGGCAAAGACCTTAACAGAAAGCAAAGGGCTAGATAGATAGCATAATTATGTCAATTTAAATCAGATGATGTGAAAGTATTATGATACAAATGGCATCAGTATCATGTTCTTTAATAATACATTTTTTATTATATTTTTTTAATTTTGATCAATAATGAGCAGAAACATAATTGTCAAGTATATGTTTGAGAGTTCAAACTGAAAATATTACAAATTTCCAAACAATAATATAAGCTTTTTAAGGAGATATAACTTGATATAAAGTGATGCAAGGTATACATTTTATCATATGGATTTGGGATAGATAAATTATATGAATGCTATCAAGATGAATATGTAGCATATTAATGATATCAGTAGCTGGAAGGCAATACAGTTTAGTATCTAACATTATTAGGGTGATCCAATGAAGTATTTACATTATTATTAATTTATCAAAGATTTTATGATAATTTTACAATGGATGAAAAAGTTATGAAATTCAAAGTTTAGATTTGTCATCATGCTTGCATGTTTAGTCCAAGGATATTGATTTGGTTTAAAAAAAAAAGTCTATCATTTTTGTCTAATGTGAAGATTTCTGTACACTAACTGAAAGGGTTAACTTACACACTGACACCTGAGAAACAAAGAACAGTTGCAGTTAAAAGTTTTTTGAGTTCATTCACAAAGGAGAAGTTATATTACATAAGAGGAGCATATAAATGCAATTAGTTTAATAAAGTTAACAGTTTCTCTATATAATATATTGTTATACATAAATTAATAAATTTTCCAAATAAGATAGGTGGAAAAATTAAAATTTAAAGGATTGTTATTAGCTTATCTAAAAACAAGAGGTAGCAAAGTTTACATATAATCATCAGTAAAGTATGATAAAATATAATTTTATTACATTTTAAATAAAACATTTTTGATAATGATAAAATTAAACAAAAATATATTTATAGAAGTGAAAGTAATTTTAATAAACGATTTAACTTCTATAAACAGGGGGATGTTATATGTTGGATGTTTTGAGATTTTAATCAACTGATCTATCACTGGTGGATTTGATTTCTATATTCTGCGAGGGCCCTGCTGAAGAGAGAAGTTATATCTGTGTGATGTCATGTGATTGGAATATCAAAGCTATAAATTAATATAGTGATAATTATACACTAATGGTTAATTAATATACAGTATATTTCTTGGTTTAAAATGAACTTTCAGTAGTTAGCTGAGCTGAGCTTAGCATGTGTCCCTTTCCTTGTGGGAGTTAAGGTCACAGAGGTCGAGACCATCCTCATTAGGAGTGTAAATATAGATCTCTGTCAAGCCAAGCTTATGGTTGCAGGAATAGTACCCTGACTTTGATTGACAGGTGGTGGTTGTTGGGGGTGATGTAACTCCACCCTAAGTTATTCTAAGTTAATGGAAGAGGTTTAGTTTATAATACAACCATATGTAGTAAATCTCAAAGATTACATCATAGCATTATTGCTGATCCAACTAAAAAGGCAGATGCTATTTAGAATAGGAGGAGGAGTATATGAAAAAGATCATGTAATGAATAGTCCTAAAAAGGAATTGTACCCAGTGTCAGATAAGACAGGATTTTATCATCTGTTGTGTATATAAGAACCAGCAGGGAAGTTTGGACGGGCACTCATTCTCTCACTCACTCATACACACACACATTCATTCATTCTCTTTACATGACAGACACATATACAAATATACATATGCACAAAAAGAAGACTACTACAAACAATAGATTCGATATACAGATTATACAGCAATTTACTCATTCTGTTTTTATATCTTTTGTTACTAATTTTTGATGTACCAAAGAACTGTACCTTATTGATTATTGAATATCTACGAAGATCAATAACGTTTAATTGAAATCCACATCCACATTTTACTGTCTCCTGAGGACTTTTTTTTTTTTTTTTTAATAACAATTTTTCTAATCCCATTTTATAACAATAGTGGTCTTCCTAATCACAGTGCTTGCTGTACATTAAAAACACATTTTTTTGTGGTCTGCAAAGGTAGAGCAATTGGATGTGTAGCAGCGGTGTGTGTGTGTGTCTGTGTGTGTGTGTGTGTGTGGGGGGGGGTATGGAAAACTGTCCACTAGTCATTAGGAGGGGAATGTGCAGCGGTGGGGAGAGGTAAAGAGACCTGTTAAATAATGAATGAAGAGATCAGGGACATCACTTATCTAAGGGAGTCTGTGTAACAGCCAAGTGCCTCTGTACTATTAGTTGCCGCTTGGCCACATACTGTATATATAAATCTTGATTGGCCAATAATCCAATTAGAGACTAGCATAATATCGCGTGCAAATGGGCGCGTGCGCATGATATCATCCACACGTGCAAAAGGACTGCAGGGTAGCGGGCGCCATTTTAGTTCGGAACATAAAGAGGTGTAATTGAAGCGAGTGCGCATGAAATCAGGCGCATGCACATTGATCACAGGGAGTCCTGCGGGAGCCATCTTTCTTGTGGGAACAACCTGAAAGGTGGCCCACGCTATTACAAAAGTTATACAGGGGAAAGAAGGGGTTTTTAGTGGGGTTAAAGAGGAGGACCTAGGAAAGTAAATACAAAAATTAAAAAAATAGACATTAGTTTAAAGAATGTGTTAAATTCATAGGCAGAGATATATCAAGAAAGTTAGTGTCATTGATAGGGACAAAATGATGTTATGCTGACATCTATCGGTAGAAATTAGAAATAGCATACTTCATTGTGAGCAATGTGTTTCATTGGAGGTATTGCAAAATAGCGGCATAACATATATAATGTACAATTAAGAATACATTAGCTCATAAAATAGGGAAAATTGAACAGGGCACATATATATAAAGAAAAGTGTGTGTATATAAAAAAGAAAGACATTGCTTTGCTGGAGAATAGATATGCTCTGCCTCTGCAGGAGACCAGGGTTCGAATCTCGGCTCTGCCTGTTCAGTAAGCCAGCACCTATTCAGTAGGAGACCTTAGGCAAGTCTCCCTAACACTGCTACTGCCTATGGAGCGCGTCCTAGTGGCTGCAGCTCTGGCGCTTTGAGTCTGCCAGGAGAAAAGCGCGATATAAATGTTATATGTCTTGTCTTGTCATATGCTAAAATTATATGAAGCATAGAGCATACAATAATCTATTGGCTGTTTGTGGCTTCACCCCATTCAGTGAATTTGTATCCAGTCACCCAAAGACTAACTGTATCCAGTTTGAAGCCTCAGCCATTAAGAGTGTATGAATGGCAGCAATGTAAATATTTCCCTTAAAAATTAATAGGTGAATTTTGATTGGCTATTGTAGGCTCCACCCACATTTCTGAATATTAATCCCAGTCACCCAGTGGCCAACTGTGTCAAGTTTGGAGACCCTGCCATGTAAAAAATGTTGTTGTTGGCGCCACCCACTTTTTCTATCCTTGACTTAAAGTCACTCAATTACCAAGTTTATGAGGTTCGGGGTCTCCTTGGTATCAATAATTTGTATATTCCCATTAAAACTAAACAAATCTGATTGGCTATTTGTGGCCACCTTTCTGAATTTAAACCCCATTCACCCGATGACTGACTGTAGCAAGTTTGAAGCCTCTGTCATTAACAGTGTAAGAATGGCAGCAGTTTAAATGTTCCCCTTGAAAAATAAAAAGGTGAATTTTGATTGGCTGTTGTAGGCTCCACCCACTTTCCTGAATATTAATCTCAGTCACCCAGTGACCGCGTGTGTCAAGTCTGAAAACCCTACCATTAACAGTGTAAGAATGGCTGCAGTATACATTTTCCCATGTAAAATGAATAGCTAAAATTTGATTCACTGCTTTATGCTCTGACCAGTTTTACTGGATTTGTAACCTTGGTCACTAAGCGACCAGCTGTGCCATATGTGGGCACTCTGGCTTTATTGCTGTGAGAATTGCAGTCCTTTATATTTTTTCCATTGACATGAATGGGTGAAATTGGATTTGCTGTTTGTAGCTCCGCCCAGGTGTGCAGGGGGACGCGAGACCCCCAGAACATATCATCCCAGGTAGTAAGGGATCTGTATACCAAGTTTCGTTCAATTTGGTCAAGGATTTTTGGAGTGATTGCGGCACATACACACATACATACAATTTTATCTATATTGATTACTTACAGTTTTTGTAGGAACTTGACAGGTAGGTTGTTAAAAACATCTTGAAGAACTAACCACAGATCTTCTGTGGATGTATCTTTCTGTCACTTCATGTAATCCCAGACACACTCAGTGCTGAGGTTAGGGCTCAGTGCAGGCCATACTATAATTTCAAGGACAGCTTGTTCTATTTTAAAGTGAATCTATAGCAACATGTGAAATGATGAGATATATATAAACTTACTAGCTGTTGTCCCGACATTGCCCGGGTATGTATCTGGCTGGTGTTGGCTCTGCCCATTTTTTCTAACCGTAACACACGATTACTCAATGACCTAGTTTGTGGGCTTTGCAATCTTTAGTATCAATAATTTGCATTGAAATTAAACAAATTTGATTAGCTGTCTGTTGCAAGCAACTTGCTCCATCCCATTTTCTGAATTTAAACCCCAGTCACCCAATGACCAACTGTACCAGGTTTAAGGCTTGTGCCATTAACAGTGCAAGAATGGCAGCAGTTACAAATTCCCCTTGAAAATAAACAGGTGAATTTTGATTGGCTTTTGTAGGCTCCAACCATTTTTCTGAATATTAATTCCAGTCACCCAGTGACCAACTGTGCAAAGTTTGAGAACCCTGCCATTAACAGTGTAAGAATGGCTGCAGTTTACATTTTCCCACTGAAATTTGTATTTGTCTCCGCCCACTTTTTGATTATGGATATATAAAGCATCCTATATGTTATTCCAGGTAATGTACTATGTGTGTGCCAAATTTCATTCAAATCCGAGTGAGTATTACACACATTAAAAACATCAACGCTCTTTATTATTTCACTACTGACCACAATATAATGATATCGCTTGCAGCGTTATGCTGATAGTGCACACATTGTTACGCTGTATGCGTGTTATGAAACAGCGCTGTTTAGCAAATCAACCCCAAAGCGTCCAACACATGGACATGATAGAAAGGGGCTGATACTGTGTCAGACTAGATCTGGCAATGGTTCCCCTAGCAGCGGGCGGCCATGTTCTCCTGTGTCAGATTATGTCTGATATTGAACCTATACTGGAAAATGGCAATGCTGGACAAAGTCCGACACAGGATCAGAAAGATACAGTATATAGTGACATACGTATTGAGTGTTGTGTGATCACTTTTCAAAGGTCAGTGGGGATGGAGGATTGGGAAGGCT
Organism: Hyperolius riggenbachi; assembly: GCF_040937935.1. Classification (NCBI taxonomy): domain Eukaryota; kingdom Metazoa; phylum Chordata; class Amphibia; order Anura; family Hyperoliidae; genus Hyperolius; species Hyperolius riggenbachi. The sequence continues at coordinate 18,203,482 of NC_090646.1, read as the reverse complement.
GAACTATGGAGTGGAGCTCCGGATCTGCTAAAAAAAACTGTGAAGGGATCTAAAGGTGCTTTTCAACCATTCAATGATATATCATTCAATTCATTTGTAACCTAACTAAGAACAAACACCAATAAACACCAACAAACAACAATAAGCTGACTCAAAAGAAGTGATGAAATTCTGATCTCTGTGCAGAGGAAGAGCAGAAGGGAACTTTGGAGAACATACATAATCTGCCAGACCTTGGTCCACCTTGATACATTTTATTTTTAGAAATGTGTTATATTATAGGACAAGCTTTTGCATTATAGTAGAACATGGTGAAATTGCATCATTATTTTCCCTGTGTGAGCTACAGAGGTTTACAGATTCATGTTGTACTAAATTTATGTTTTCTGCTATTTAGCTCAGATTGGAAAATCATAATATAACATTTTGGTAAGAAAATGCAGCCCAGTATTCCAGCACTGGAGGTCAGTATGGCAAATATCTCCACAGCCACCATGTATTTCCCTTTGGTGCTCAGATAGGCCGGGATCATGGCAATCCAGACACTGCAGAACACCAGCATGCTGAACGTGATGTACTTGGCTTCATTAAAGCTGTCTGGTAATGTCCTCACCATGAAAGCCAGGAGAAAACTCACAGCTGCCAGAAACCCCATATAACCCAACACAGCATAGAAGCCAATCACTGATCCCTCATTGCACTGAATGATCATCACTCTGGAGTAAGAGTGCATATCATACTCCTGATAGGGAGGAGACACTGACAACCAGACAACACAAACCATAACTTGGACAGAGGAGCAGATGACAACTAAGGAATTGGAGATTTTGACAGTGACCCATTTTCTACAGTAACTTCCAGGTTTGGTGGCTTTGAAGGCAATGCAGACAGTGACAGTCTTGGCCAGAACACAGGAGACAGAAATGGAGAAGAAGACGCCAAATAACACCTGCCTCAGCATGCAGGTTATATCCACAGGACGTCCGAGGAACAAGAAGACACAGAGGAAGCTCAGCAGGATGGAGGTCAGGAGAATGATGCTCACAGTCCGGTTATTGGCTTTTACAATTGGGGTATCCCAGTAATAAATAAAGATCCCTAAAGTAAGAATTGTCATGCATGAAAATATTAAAGTTGCCAATGAAAATATTAAAGCTAGAACATCATTTTCATAGGACAGATAGTCATAACTTCTGGGGACACATCTCACTTTCTGCTCATCAGGCCACTCTTCATCAGGACATCTGAAGCAGCTTTCACTGTCTGCAAATAATGTTGGCAAATACAGATATGAATAAATAAACAAATAATGACTAACATCATGCAAAATATAGAATAATGGACTTTTAAAGTATCTTTAAATACAGTTTCTTTTCAGAAGTGTTTTAGCGAGAGTGGAAAATGGTAGAGAATTGAAAAACCTAAACAATCCTGCAAATTTTGACTGATCTTGTCATAAAGTTAAGAAGAGCAAAGAGAATGCATCTATTAATAATAATAATAATAATAATCTGAACATTTGTATAGCGCTTTTCTCCTGTCGGACTCAAAGTGCTCAAGAGCTGCAGCCACTGGGACGCACTCAGGAGGCCACCCTGCAGTGTTAGGGAGTCTTGCCTTGAACTCCTTACTGAATAGGTACTACTGACCCTAGCCAGGATTCGAACCCTGGTCTCCCATGTCAAAGGCAGTGCCCTTAACCAGTACTCTATTCAGCCACTCCCAGTACTCTATTCAGCCACTATCTATTAGGTACCCGTCAAAGATTGTATTCATCTTTTTTAGAGTTTCCTATAAAATCTATACAAAAAACAAAAAGAAAATATGCAACACACTAGCGGGGCCCTACTCCACCCTACAACTCTCCAGTCTAAAAAAACTCAGGGAAAATCTCAGAAGATTGCTGTGCAGAAAATTCAAATACACATACATGGTTATACAGTGTTATTGACATCATAGAGATATTTATTTATTATTTATTTCAAGTATTTATATAGCACCAACATATTACGCAGCACTGTACAGAGTATATTGTCTTGTCACTAACTGTCCCTCAGAGGGGCTCACAATCTAGTCCCTAGCATAGTCATATGTCTATGTATGGTGTAGTATATGTATCATAGTCTAAGGCCAATTTTAGGGGGAAGCCAATTAACTTATCTGTATCTTTTTGGGATGTGGGAGGAAACCAGAGTACCCAGAGGAAACCCATGCAGACATGGGGAGAACATACAAACTCCTTGCTGATATTGACTTGGCTGGAATTCGAACCGGGGAATCAGCGATGCAAGGCGAGAACGCTAACCACTATGCCACCGTGCTGCCCATGGGTAAACTTTGTTTCTCTAATCAACTAAGACATATCTGCAGATAGAAAGGTTTCAGTGAGAAGGCTCAATATAGTTTGATTACCTATTAAACATCGCTGCTTTTCTCATTCACCTCTCCTCCTGCTCCTCTGATGCTGCGCCTCTCTACCAATTCCTACAATGGCTGCCAACATCCAAAGAATCCTGTTATACTCCTAACACCATCATATAAAGCTGTACATTGGCTATCCCCTTCATACACGCATTCATCTCTAGAGATCATCCCTCCTGGAACCTTTTCTCCTTTCAAAAGAATGGGACCCTTATGACATCAGACATCATACACACAGCCACGTTACTAGGCAACCACGTGGTACACGTGTATGAAGAACAGAGTGCGCCCGGAGCAAGCGGGGACAAGCAGAGGTCGTGGACAGGTAATGTATAACTTGTACTGGACCCTTGGGGGGGGGGGATAGTTGGCATTTAACATTAGGGGGATAGCGTCTGGGCGGCGAGGCTGTCGGATTTGGCGTCACAAGGCCGATTCCTTATCAATTTCAGCATGAAATTGATTGGGAATCAGCCTGTGGTGTATGGGCAGCTGACAGATCTCTCTCTAATCAGATTCGATCAGAGAGGGATTTGTCTCTTGGCCAAATCTACCTATCACCAGTAGATGTATGGTTACCTTTACTTCAACCAGACCACGCCAAACTATCGGAATAGACTCTATGCTGTCCACTCCTGCCGGCTATTGGAGCCTCAGTGTCATCTGCCTTCATTTACCAAGAAGCTGCATGACAGTAGTGGCCAGCGGAGGCAGAGTGACAGGGAAGGATAGCGGAGTACACTGCAGCATGTAACGATAAACACATGGGGACGCTGTAGCTGAATAATAAGACCCCGTGACAGATTGCAGTAACTTCAGCTATATAGCGATCCCCTTCAGCATGATCTACATTGCACTGGATATGGTGGTAGTTTATATCTGAGTATATAGCAGTATTGTTAAAAGTTCTCATCCTTGGAGCTTTACATGACTGCTGCTGCACAACTGCTATTTTACTAATGTTTTAGCAGCCCTGTGGTGTTTTATATGACCCAATAGACAATATACTAATAGTAAACATGTTTTATTAATTCTAGGTTTTCAGGGTCACTATTTTTTCCCGTATTCTCCACTGATCTGTGACTTCTCTCAATAGGGTGGTGAACTTAGAGTTGTAGCACTGAGATAGTTTTCTTTAGTTTGGCTGCTGTTCTCATTTTTAACCAGCTGAGCGGTCTGGACGAGCTCAGCTCGTCCAACACCGCCAGCGGCTGCCGCTCAGGCCCTGCTGGGCCGATTTTAATGAAATAAAAAGCAGCACACGCAGCCGGCACTTTGCCAGCCGCGTGTGCTGCCTGATCGCCGCCGCTCTGCGGCGATTCGCCGCGAGCAGCGGCGAAAGAGGGTCCCCCCAGCCGCCTGAGCCCAGCGTAGCCGGAACAAAAAGTTCCGGCCAGCGCTAAGGGCTGGATCGGAGGCGGCTGACGTCACGACGTCGGCTGACGTCGATGACGTCACTCCGCTCGTCGCTATGGCGACGATATAAGCAAAACAAGGAAGGCCGCTCATTGCGGCCTTCCTTGTTTATTCTGGGCGCCGGAGGCGATCGGAAGATCGCCTCCGGAGCGCCCTCTAGTGGGCTTTCATGCAGCCAACTTTCAGTTGGCTGCATGAAATAGTTTTTTTTTTATTTAAAAAAAACCCTCCCGCAGCCACCCTGGCGATTTAATCAGAACGCCAGGGTGGTTAAACACCCTCTCACTTGTTAGATACAGGCATGTGTAGATAAACTAGGATAGAGAAGAGTAACAAGAAACTGTTCTTTGGCTGCTTTATAAAAGTAAGCAAAGGTGTATCTACTAGTTTAGCCTCCATTTGCCATTCCCACCTGTGACATTGGACATCTCCCCTTCTGAACACGGGATGCAGTCATAGCAACAGGCATACATTCCTCCATTTGGCGTTTTTCTGGACCCAGGAGAACATCGGTCATTGCAACGTGAGATAGGCATCTTGTACATGCAGAAAAGTAAAAAAACAAAAATCACATTTTAAGGAAAGCTATCACATTTTCCTTTAATTTTGGTGAAGAAAAGACACCTGCCACTTGATGATTTGGACACAGTGGGAATTTATGACATAAATCACCAGAAACCACAGAAGGTCCACACCATGGAAGTAAATGAATAAATATCCCTTATTAAATTAAAATAAATTAAATTTGATATGAATACGTATTTGACTTTCATGGTGGGGACCTTCAGTTTTCTTCTAGTGTTTTTGTTGTAAAATGTCTTCATTTTAGACTCACATGGTTATTTATTTGCTCAAACATGGGTTTCTTTGCATAGATATTATGACATTAGTCAGCATATAGTAAGCATTAGTATAACTCTTGCTATAGATGTATGGGTCTCGTCTGTGTCCATGAGCAGGGATGATCGCTTGAGCTGCAGGACCAGAGAGACGTCAAAAATCCACCGGGTAGATATAAGAGGATTTTTTATCTCAAGAAATAATAAGAAAACAAAAACAAACAAACACTATCTCTAGGGATGAGTGGAGAATGCCTCTGGCTGTCTTGTGAGAATTTCCTTGAAATTCTGGTAGTTCCACAAATTTTTGCCAAAGCAGCTTCGGGATTTGCATTGAAGCCAAAGATGTTGATTTTAAGGGTTGATAGCAAAGTATCCTATACATGCTAGTAAATAGTTAGATTTAGAAAAGGAAAATGTTTTTTAAATGCAGTAAAATGACAGATAATGTATCTACCCATCTACATTGAAAATTAACAGTATATGTACAGTCTGTACAGTATGTATGTATGAATGTATGTGCCGTGATCATTCGAAAATGCCTTGACCGATTTCAACAAAACTTGGTATTCAGATCCCTTACCACCTGGAATGATATTTTCTGGGGGTTTTGTATCCCCCCTGCACACCTGGGCGTAGCTACAAACAGCCAATCAGATTGCACCCATTCACGTCAATGGAAAACATGTAAAAGACTGCAATTCTCACAGCAATAAAGCCAGAGTCCCCACTCTTGGCACAGCTGGTCACTTGGTGACCGAGGTTAAAAACTCTGAAAAAGTGGGTGGAGCATAAAACAGACAGATTACAGTCATTCATTTTACATGGCAAAACGTAAACTGCAGCCATTCTTATGCTATTTATGGAAGGGTTCTCACACTTGGCACACTTGCTCACTGGGTGGCTGGGATTAATATTCAGGAAAGAGGGTGGAGCCTTCAACATCCAATCAAAATTCACCTATTGGTTTTGAAGGGAAATATTTAAATGCTTGCTATTCTTACACTGTTAATGGCACAGGCTTCAAACCTGCTACAGTGGAACACTAAGAATCCACCGCAGGAGATGTGGGCGCAGCCGGCACCACCATAGGTCATAATATGAATTATGGCTATAGCAGCACACAGAGTGTAACTTCATCGCCGTCAGAAGACAGAGCTGAAGTTATATTTAAAACACTGTAATTCGACTTCCAGCAATAGGAAGCTGAATGACATCATTCCTCACCATCCATGGTGGCCTGGAGAAGGAATAGTAATTAACACGGCCGGGACTTGTGCGGCAGCAGGATCAGCCATTAGAGTTGGGCCGAACCTCTGATTCAGTGGTGGGTTAACAGTACAGGTATGCAGTGGTGGGTTCACTGAACAGGTATGCAGTGGTGGGTTCACAGTACAGTTATGCAGTGGTGGGTTCACAGAACAGGTATGCAGTGGTGGGTTCACTGAACAGGTATGCAGTGGTGGGTTCACTGAACAGGTATGCAGTGGTGGGTTCACTGAACAGGTATGCAGTGGTGGGTTCACAGAACAGGTATGCAGTGGTGGGTTCACTGAACAGGTATGCAGTGGTGGGTTCACAGTACAGGTATGCAGTGGTGGGTTCACTGAACAGGTATGCAGTGGTGGGTTCACAGTACAGGTATGCAGTGGTGGGTTCACAGAACAGGTATGCAGTGGTGGGTTCACAGAACAGGTATGCAGTGGTGGGTTCACTGAACAGGTATGCAGTGGTGGGTTCACAGTACAGGTATGCAGTGGTGGGTTCACTGAACAGGTATGCAGTGGTGGGTTCACAGTACAGGTATGCAGTGGTGGGTTCACAGAACAGGTATGCAGCCAGGGACAAGCTAAGCCTAACTAATCTTTCCCTATGAGAGAGAGTGTGCAGCAGCTCGCCCTACTCTCACTAACACAGGCACCGTAATGGCTGCCGCTGCCTGCCTTTTATTAGGGGGGGTGTGGCTCCAGGGGCTAGTGTAGCCTAATTGGCTACACTGGGCCTGCTGACTGTGATGTAGAGGGTCAAAGTTGATCCTCATGGTGCATTATGGGGTGAACCGAACTTCCGCAATACTTCGCCTGCGGAACGCAAACGCGAACCACGGAAGTTCGCATGGAACCGTTCGCAGGCGAACCGTTCGGCCCAACTCTATCAGCCATATACCGGCTGTATCCTGCGCCCAAGTCTCCTGGAACCGATTCATCTTGTACATGCTACAGTCGGTCATTGGGTGACTAGGGTGCAAATTCACTAAAGGGGCGGAGCCACACACAGCCAATAAGATTTTTTTGATTGATTTCAGCCAATCTGTTAGTGGCAGGGTTCTCAAACTTGGCAGTCGGTCACCGGGTGACTGGGATTAATATTCAGGAAAGTTGGTGGAGCCTACAATAGTCAACCAAAATTCACTTATCGGTTTTCAAGGGGAATATTAAAATTGTTACCGTTCTTACACTGTTAATGACAGAGAAATTAAACCTGGTACATTTGGTGACTGGGGGTTCAAATTCAGAAAAGGGGTGGGGCCACAAACAGCCAATCATTTCAGTGATAAACTGCTTCTATTCTATTATTGATGTCAAGGACCCCAAAGCTCACAAACTTGGTAATTAAGTGACTATGTGTCAAGGTTATGAAAAATGGACAGAGCCAACAACAACCAAATGGGAAAATGTAAACTGCAGCTATTCTTACACTGTTAATGGTAGGGTTCTCAAACTTTGCACAGTTGGTCACTGGGTGACTGGGATTAATATTCTGGAAAATGGGTGGAGCCTTTCAATAGTCAATCAAAATCCACCTATTGGTTTTTAAGGGGAAACTGTTGCCATTCTTACACTGTTATCGGCAGAGACCTTAAACCTGCTACAATCGGTCATTGGGTGACCGAAGTACACACAAACAGTCAATCAATTTGTTTGCTTGATTTCAATGGTAAAATCAAGCAAACAAATCTGGTCATTGAGTTTCTGAGTGTCAAGGTTAGAAAAAGTAGTCAGACCCAACAACAACCAAATATATACCAGGTCTTCAGCTAGTGTTTAAATACAAAAGAAAACTACCATGGGATACTTAAAGAGGAACTCCAGTGAAAATAATGTAGTAAAAAAAAAATTGCTTCATTTTTTACCATAATTATGTATAATTGATTTAGTCAGTGTTTGCTCATTGTAAAGTCTTAAATCTCCCCGATTTACATTCTGACATTTATTACATGGTGACATTGTTACTGTGGGCAGGTTATGTAGCTGCTCCTAGCTGTTTTGGCTGTTAGAGACAGCTGTAAACAGCTAATTCCTGTCTGTGAACATTGTTACATTGTGGCAGCTTGCCCAGAGTACCGCGGTACTCAGAGCTTCTTCTGGGAGGGGTTTCAGCACAAAATCAGTCATACAGCGCCCCCTGATGGTCTGTTTGTGAAAAGCATTTTATTTCTCATGTAAAAGGGGGTATCAGCTACTGATTGGGATAAAGTTCAATTCTAGGTTGGAGTTTCTCTTTAAAAAGTAATTTTTAGGAGTAGGAGTAGGATGATAAATATAATTGTAATGTAATCAGTTTATTTTGACCTCCGGTTCACCTAAAGAATGAAAACAAAGTGTATGCAATCTGACATCAACAGTATGAATTGTATAAAGATCATCTGCATAAAGATTTGGCCAGCACAGATAACATATTAACCAGGGAAAAAAAAGAAAATCAAAACACCACAAAAATCTGCAAATGCTTTTAACAAAGAATTTAGACATGCTTTTAAAATGTAATTTACCCTATCTAGGACCGCCTCACGCCAAATGGCGTGCAGTCCTGGGCAGGGGCGTATCTGGGTGATATAGTGCCTATGGCAAACACTGAAATTGCGCCCCCCTCCCCCCCATCAGACCACCTTGTCCCATAATGCAATGATACAAGTCTCCCCAGTATAGGTTGCTAGAGTTAACCCCAAAGTAAAAGTAACCAGAGGTAGCACCCTAGTATAGGTAGCCAGAGGTAGTTAACACAGTATAAGTAGACCCATGGTTACGTTGCCCTCCCAGTATATGTAGTTAGAGATGTCTCCCCAGTATAAGTAGCCTTCTTTAGCATAAATGGTAAGAGGTATCCCCCCAGTATAAGTAGTCCCTCAGTATAGCTAATGAGAGGTTCCCCTCAGTATAAGTAACCCCCCCAGGATAGGTGTGGCAAGTGTCCCCCAGTATAAGTAGACCCTCCCAGTATAGGTAGTGAAAGATGTCCTCGAGTATAAGAGCAGGTACAAATGCGTGAGAGGCATCCCTCAGTATGGTGGTGAAGCACGAGGGAGGAGGAGGCAGCCATGGCGCCCATGGTGCTGTGGCGCCCATGGCACAAGCCATGCCTGCACCCCTCTAGATACGCCTCTGGGGTGTGTTTTGCAGGAGATCCGCCGATGCGCGCACACCTCCACATGATTGATGGAGCAGAGCAGAACCATCAGTCTCCCAGCGGCGATCGCCGCAAGGAGACTGTTAGACAGTGAAACCGCCATCTAATAACAGTGTACAGTGCTGTGATCTAAGGCAGCGCTATACTGGGGACATCAGAGATCAGCTTTTATAGGCTAATGATGCCTATGACAGCTGAACATGGTGATTGGCTGGCGGGGATGGGAGGGCAGGTGTGAAAAAAAATACAAACAAAAAGGTCGCATTTATTTTAAAAATAATCAGATAAATATTTATAAAAAAAAACATTGGAGGAGCGATCAGACCCCACCAACAGAACGCTCTGTTGGTGGGGAGATCCTGTTGGTGGGGAGAAAAGGGACAGGGGGATCACTTGTGTGCTGAGTGCTGACATGTATGGCCCTGCAGCGAGGCCTTAAAGCTGCAGTGGCCTATTTAGTGAAAAATGGCCTGGTCTTTAGGGGGGTTTAACACTGTATCCCTCAAGTGGTTAAAGTACCACTATTATGAAAATCTTAAAATTGTAAATACAGTAAAACCTTGGATTGAGAGTAACTTGGTTTTAGAGCACTGTGCAATACAATATTTTTTATTTGTGAAATTTTGACTTGATATGCAAGCAAGAAATGTATACGTGTCACATCATCACAGCTGAGCCGATGGTTGTTCTCCTTTTTACGCTGTAGGATTGTACTTAATTGTACATACTCTGAGTGTACGGACAGTGCCACATTTTTGTGAAATCCTCAAAAGCAGGCAACAGCAACTGTCATTGGAAAAGTTCCATGTTAAAGTACTGCTGACTTGGTGGGATTTACGTTTAAATTATTTTATTACTGGTGCTGTGTAACTTTCACAGCACACAATACCATCCATCCCCCTCCAGTGCCCCCCTGTGGCCCGTTTTAACAACTTATATTATCGGGGAGGAAGTGACAGTTCTCGTCCCCGCTGTGCGTACATAACTTTGCCCCCTTCAGCTGCCGCTTTAGTTCCTTATGTGTTACACTGCACACAGCGTGCAGGGGAGCTGCGCTGTGTGTGGGCTCATGTTAATCGAGGTTTGAAGAATATCCGATCTCAGTTATCCCAAGTCCGCACACAGCGCAGCTCCCCTGCGTGCTGTGTGCAGTGTAACACATAAGGCTCTAAAGCGGCAGATGGAGGGGCGGAGTTATTTACCCACAGCTGGGAGGAAGAATTGTCACTTCCTCCCCGATAATATGTTCTGCCTCAGTCGAAGACTTTGACTAAGCAGAATGGGGTTGGGAGGGGGCACAGGAGGGGGGAGGCTGGTGCTGTGTGCTAGTTGCAGCACCAGCAATAAAACATTATTAAAGGTTTAATGGCAGGGGAAAAAGATTAAGCAGTACTTTAACCCCCCCAACACAAAAGATTGCAGTGAGCCCACAGATAAGGGTGGTTTGGATTACAAGAATGTTTCCGGAACAAATTATGCTCGCACACCAAGGTTCCCCTGTATATGTAAACATATACAGATAAGTATGCTTCTTCCGGAGTAAAATGAGCCATAACTTACTTTTCTCCTGTGTTGCTGTCACTTACAGTAAGTAGTAGAAATCTGACAGAACTGACACGTTTTGGACTAGCCAATCTCCTCATGGTGGTTTCGTAGGGTTTCCTTTATTTTCAAAAGCACTTAGCGAGTTGCAACGTCCAAATGCCAAAAAAGTCTATGTGAGCAAGGAGGCTGGCCAGCATATTTGTATAAATCCTTTTCAGGGAGTGTCTTTATAAAGAGTAAAGGCCATGCTGAGAATTTCCTTAAGAAGAGATGGACTAACCCAAAACCTACTACTTACTGTAATGGACAGCAACATATGAAAAAAGTAATTTATGGCTCATTTTACTCTGGAAGAAACATACTTCTTATTTATGTGTGTTTACTTACATTTTAAATGTAAAGTGGTCCTTTAACCACTTCACCCCAAAGCAGTTTTTACTCTAATGAACAAGAGCGATTTTCACCTTTCAGTGCTCATCCCTTTCATTTGCCAATAGCTTAATCACTACTAATCACAATGAAATGATCTATATCTTGTTTTTTTTCACCACCAATTAAACTTTTTGGGGTGCATTTTAAAGAGGAGCTGTTAGGTATAGGGTCTCAGAGAAAATAAACACATATATCAGTAGCTAAAGATTGGCTGTACTTACATTACATATGCATTTCACTGTCCACATTTGTAGTTCACAGAATTTTTATATAGTATTTGCAGAGAATGATGCTCCTGACAGCTCATGGCAGGTTCCATGTTTGTCTGTCTCCTATGAAGCCAAATGTGTCGTCATGTCCTGCCTGCTTCCTGATGATTCCACTGAGAAAAAAGCTCGTAATGAATAACAGTACTGAGCAGTGAATATTAATTAGCCAGGTGGCTAGGAACAATAGCGGACTCCTGCAGTGTACTCTACCCGGAGTTTTTCAGTGCTGTCAGCTGCTGCTGTTGTAACTTGAGCCTCACTAGCAGCCAGGGGAGGGCCCCGGAATGCTTTGCAGTTTCTGTTATTCGGCTTGCGTCCTCCTTAGGAGCCTGGGAATACGGAGCCTTGCTGTCAGCAAACCTCTAAAGTAAGAAAGATTTTTAACTGCAGTATTGCCTTTTTGGCTTCCTTCTAAACTGTTTAACACAGGAGAATAGAGGTTTAAATTAGCTTTTGCAGCCTGACAGTTACTCTTTAAAGGGAAAAACAAGGAAAAAAATTAAAAAATACACTATTTCTCCAACTTCATCCCCTATAGTTTTAATATAAACACTGCTACTGTACACAAAACCCACACAATTTATCTGCCTATTTGTCCTGGTTATCACAAGATTTTAATTATGTTCCTAGTACAAAGTATGGTGACAACTAGTGTTGGGCGAACACCTAGATGTTCGGGTTCGGGCCGAACAGGCCGAACATGGCCGCGATGTTCGGGTGTTCGACCCGAACTCCGAACATAATGGAAGTCAATGGGGACCCGAACTTTTGTGCTTTGTAAAGCCTCCTTACATGCTACATACCCCAAATTTACAGGGTATGTGCACCTTGGGAGTGGGTACAAGAGGAAAAAAAAATTTTGCAAAAAGAGCTTATAGTTTTTGAGAAAATCGATTTTAAAGTTTCAAAGGGAAAACTGTCTTTTAAATGCGGGAAATGTCTGTTTTCTTTGCACAGGTAACATGCTTTTTGTCGGCATGCAGTCATAAATGTAATACATATAAGAGGTTCCAGGAAAAGGGACCGGTAACGCTAACCCAGCAGCAGCACACGTGATGGAACAGGAGGAGGGTGGCGCAGGAGGAGAAGGCCACGCTTTGAGACACAACAACCCAGGCCTTGCATGAGGACAAGAAGTGTGCGGATAGCAATTTGCATTTTGTCGCCATACAGTCATAAATGTAATACAGATGAGAGGTTCAATAAACAGGGACCGGAAACGCTAACCCATCACAGATGTTCATTGTTCATGTTACTTGGTTGGGGTCCGGGAGTGTTGCGTAGTCGTTTCCAATCCAGGATTGAATTATTTTAATTTGAGTCAGACGGTCTGCATTTTCTGTGGAGAGGCGGATACGCCGCCGATCTGTGACGATGCCTCCGGCAGCACTGAAACAGCGTTCCGACATAACGCTGGCTGCCGGGCAAGCCAGCACCTCTATTGCGTACATTGCCAGTTTGTGCCAGGTGTCTAGCTTCGATACCCAATAGTTGAAGGGTGCAGATGGATTGTTCAACACAGCTATGCCATCTGACATGTAGTCCTTGACCATCTTCTCCAGGCGATCGGTGTTGGAGGTGGATCTGCATGCTTGCTGTTCTGTGTGCTGCTGCATGGGTGTCAGAAAATTTTCCCACTCCAAGGACACTGCCGATACCATTCGCTTTTGGGCACTAGCTGCGGCTTGTGTTGTTTGCTGCCCTCCTGGTCGTCCTGGGTTTGCGGAAGTCAGTCTGTCGGCGTACAACTGGCTAGAGGAGGGGGAGGATGTCAATCTCCTCTCTAAAGTCTCCACAAGGGCCTGCTGGTATTCTTCCATTTTGACCTGTCTGGCTCTTTCTTCAAGCAGTTTTGGAACATTGTGTTTGTACCGTGGATCCAGAAGGGTATAAACCCAGTAATTGGTGTTGTCCAGAATGCGCACAATGCGTGGGTCGCGTTCAATGCAGTCCTAGGCCGAAGAGGTCATAGCCTAGGGTCACAAAACCTGTTTATTTGGGCAATTTCAATGGTGGCGAGTCTGACATACATAAATCGCAGCAATGGCCGTTAGCAACGTCTGAATCTCACGAAATGTCTCATGCAGGTAGAAGACATATTGTTAGACTTGGATTCCAAAGATGGGGTCCCTACATCTCTGCAAACCAGAGTTACAGGGGTCCAAAATTGGTAAAATCCCCCATAGGCTTTCATTGCCTCCCTATTTCACTTTCCAAAATCTCACATCTTTTCAAAAGGCAATGGCTCAGCAGTACCAAATTTTCTAGCATTGTAGGGACCCTTAGGGGGATCATGACTGGTGAGTTTTGCCACTGCTGAGCCATTGCCCTTTGAAATGGTGTGAGGTTTTGGGAGGCCCAATGAAAGCCTATGGGGGATTTTACCAATTTTGGACCCCTGTAACTCTGGTTTGCAGAGATGTAGGGACCCCATATTTGGAATCCAAGTCTAACAATATGTCTTCTACCTGCATGAGACATTTCGTGAAATTCAGACGTTGCTAACGGCCATGGCTGAGATTTATGTACGTCACCATCACTACCATTGAAATAGCCCAAATAAACAGGTTTTTGTGACCCTAGGCTATGACCTCTTCGGCCTAGGGGCCCGAAACTCACCAGTCATGTTCCCCCTAAGGGTCCCTACAATGCTAGAAAATTTGCCACTGCTGAGCCATTGCCCTTTGAAAAGATGTGAGATTTTGGAAAGTGAAATAGGGAGGCAATGAAATTCTATGGGGGATTTTACCAATTTTGGACCCCTGTAACTCTGGTTTGCAGAGATGTAGGGACCCCATCTTTGGAATCCAAGTCTAACAATATGTCTTCTACCTGCATGAGACATTTCGTGAGATTCAGACGTTGCTAATGGCCATGGCTGAGATTTATGTACGTCACCATCACTACCATTGAAATAGCCCAAATAAACAGGTTTTTGTGACCCTAGGCTATGACCTCTTCGGCCTAGGGGCCCGAAACTCACCAGTCATGTTCCCCCTAAGGGTCCCTACAATGCTAGAAAATTTGCCACTGCTGAGCAATTGCCCTTTGAAAAGATGTGAGATTTTGGAACTGTAAATAGCAGGCCCAATGAAAGCCTATGGGGGATTTTACCAAATTTGGAGCCCTGTAACTCTGGTTTGCAGAGATGTAGGGAACCCATCTTTGGAGCCCAAGTCTAACAATATTTCTTCTACCTGCATGAGACATTTCGTGAGATTCAGACGTTGCTAACGGCCATTGCTGCGATTTATGTACGTCAGACTCGCCACCATTGAAATTGCCCAAATAAACAGGTTTTTGTGACCCTAGGCTATGAGCTCTTCGGCCTAGGACTGCATTGAACGCGACCCACGCATTGTGCGCATTCTGGACAACACCAATTACTGGGTTTATACCCTTCTGGATCCACGGTACAAACACAATGTTCCAAAACTGCTTGAAGAAAGAGCCAGACAGGTCAAAATGGAAGAATACCAGCAGGTCCTTGTGGAGACTTTAGAGAGGAGATTGACATCCTCCCCCTCCTCTAGCCAGTTGTACGCCGACAGACTGACTTCCGCAAACCCAGGACGACCAGGAGGGCAGCAAACAACACAAGCCGCAGCTAGTGCCCAAAAGCGAATGGTATCGGCAGTGTCCTTGGAGTGGGAAAATTTTCTGACACCCATGCAGCAGCACACAGAACAGCAAGCGTGCAGATCCACCTCCAACACCGATCGCCTGGAGAAGATGGTCAAGGACTACATGTCAGATGGCATAGCTGTGTTGAACAATCCATCTGCACCCTTCAACTATTGGGTATCGAAGCTAGACACCTGGCACAAACTGGCAATGTACGCAATAGAGGTGCTGGCTTGCCCGGCAGCCAGCGTTATGTCGGAACGCTGTTTCAGTGCTGCCGGAGGCATCGTCACAGATCGGCGGCGTATCCGCCTCTCCACAGAAAATGCAGACCGTCTGACTCAAATTAAAATGAATCAATCCTGGATTGGAAACGACTACGCAACACTCCCGGACCCCAACCAAGTAACATGAACAATGAACATCTGTGATGGGTTAGCGTTTCCGGTCCCTGTTTATTGAACCTCTCATCTGTATTACATTTATGACTGCATGGCGACAAAATGCAAATTGCTATCCGCACACTTCTTGTCCTCATGCAAGGCCTGGGTTGTTGTGTCTCAAAGCGTGGCCTTCTCCTCCTGCGCCACCCTCCTCCTGTTCCATCACGTGTGCTGCTGCTGGGTTAGCGTTACCGGTCCCTTTTCCTGGAACCTCTTATATGTATTAAATTTATGACTGCATGCCGACAAAAAGCATGTTACCTGTGCAAAGAAAACAGACATTTACCGCATTTAAAAGACAGTTTTCCCTTTGAAACTTTAAAATCGATTTTCTCAAAAACTATAAGCTCTTTTTGCAAAAAATTTCTTCCCTCTTGTACCCACTCCCAAGGTGCACATACCCTGTAAATTTGGGGTATGTAGCATGTAAGGAGGCTTTACAAAGCATGAAAGTTCGGGTCCCCATTGACTTCCATTATGTTCGGAGTTCGGGTCGAACACCCGAACATCGCGGCCATGTTCGGCCCGAACCCGAACATCTAGATGTTCGCCCAACACTACACGTGACCCGTTCGGCCAATCCCAGCGCTAGCCGAACGTTCGGGTAACGTTCGGCCATGCGCTCTTAGTTCGGCCATATGGCCGAACAGTTTGGCCGAACACCATCAGGTGTTCGGCCGAACCCGAACATCACCCGAACAGGGTGATGTTCTGCAGAACCCGAACAGTGGCGAACACTGTTCGCCCAACACTAGTGACAACATATTATTTGGAAATAAAGATATATTTTTTCTATGGATTTTTTCCCACTAATTTCACGTGCACGCTCACGGGAACGCAAAAGCACGCACGGGAGCGTGCATGCGCACACGTGTATGTGCACAGCGGCAGCAGCACTGTTTGACTTAGATCAATTCGGAGAGTGTGTGGTCTACCGGCACTATGAGATACACAGTCCTGTCACTGGAAGTGGGAGGTATCAATCATCCAGACACCACCTTGATTAGGAAAAATGCGTGCTCATGATGCTGATACAGATATATGGAACATGGATCATTGAGAAAGGGAAACAAGTTCCATCAGGCACTGCAGTTAATTTGTATTTATTTAGGATTCAAGCATGATATGGATCACAATATGCGAATTCCGGGGCTTGATTCACTAAAGTGTGCTAACACAGTTAGCACGCCTAAAAGCTTTGCATTTGCAAACTAGGGTGCTAAGTAGTTTGCAATTTTAGCTCGCGTAAAAGTTTGCGCACGTAGAGTTTTGCGTGCACCACTTCACGTTAAAAATCAGCCTCTTCGTGTGCAAAGTATGCTTATCATGCTACTTAGCACGCAAAGCTGCTGATTTTGCACGCAAAGCGGTGCACACAAACCTTTGCGTGCGAAGCGCAAACCTTTACAGGCGCAAACTTTTGCACGCATATTAGCGTGTGCAAACCCATTGCATGTGCTAAGTGGCTTTTCACTGGTGTGCTAACACTTTAGTGAATCAAGCCCCAGGTGTTCATAGGCAGGTGCAAAAGTCATAAGCAAACAACTTGTGCTATGATGACAAAGTCAATATTTCAGCATAAAATAGATGTCCTACCAGATCAGAAGGTGGTGGTGGGCGCAGGGCAAAAACGGTAGCCTAACGGCCGTCTCGCATGGCGGTGCTTATTCCGAGGCTGATCAACGTTGTTACACATAAAACACTGGGATTTATCTCCTGTATCACGTGTTAGGGGTGGGTTACGTGATGACGTACGCGTTAACTTCGTATGCGTAACAACGTATGAGTCGAGCAGAAAAGTACCCGTCCTACAAAAAAGACGTCATCCCGATGAAGCGTAATAAGTTACGCATTAGCGTAGACAATGCGACTCACTATGGGGCGCAAGCGAACGCATACCTATGTACGTGTAGAGCCAAGGAAGATGAATAATTCACCATCTTAAAGGAGTGCATTCCTCCTAAATACAAAAATATGGCACTAGCAAAAAATGGCCATTTGAATGGCTGTGCAGGGGGTACAGAAATTCAAACGTGCACGTGGAACGTGAAACTACCTAAAAACACTTAAAAATGTGAAAGGGAAGTACAGCAAGGAGGACAATGTTGAAAAATATTGCAGGAGACATATATCTTATTTACAAGCAGAATAACATAGATTTGCATTCAATTTAATTTTTTAAATGTTAGATTTTACATTTGGAAGAAATACATGACCTAATCGAACTATGGGTCCAAAAAGCATGCTAAATCATTATGGTCGTTGAAACCTAATGGGCCAAGAGCTTCGCTCTTGATAATCAAAAGTGACTCTTTCCTTAGTAGCAGGCGGGCACGGTATCCACCTCTCGTAGGGGTCATGACTTGCACCAAACCACAGAATCTGAGTACTTTAGGATCACTACCATGTTCCTGTCGGACATGGTCAATCAATCTAGTGGCTCCTTTGCCGCTTTTTAATGGAACGTCAATGTTCCTGTATCCACTCTTTTAAGTGGCGGGTGGTTTTACCAATATAAAATCGGCCGCAGGGGCACCACAGAGCATAAACCACGAATTTAGTGTTGCATGTTATTAAATCACGCACTATCCACTGCAATGCACCTATCTGAAAAAAACGTTCCAGTTTGCATAAATTGGCCGTGAGAGCAAAATTGACATCTGTGGTTTCCCTTAGGCCAATTATCCGAGGGATTCAGGGTGCTTTCACTTCTGGTGACATACTTTAGCCACCAACAGTGGGTGTACGTCTGAATGCCACTAGGGGGAATGGAGGCATCGCCAGGACTACCTAACACCAATTGGCATGCATTCCTGGGGGCATGTTTTGCAATTTCACGTGCACGCTAGCGGGAACACACGTGCACGCACGGGAGCGTGAACGCGCGCACGTGCATGCGCACAGTGGCAGCAGCACTGTTTGACTTATAAAAATGTCCTGGAGCCGTTAAGAGGCTCTAGCAGGACGTTTTTATAAGCCTGCTTGTCATTAAGTGGTTAAACAAACAGCAATTTATTAACCTTGCCTCCTTTCCAATTCACGTCTTCTGATGTAATGTTCAGTGGTTCATCTGCAATTGTAGTACCACGGAAAGAGGCCAGTGGAAGAACGTCAAATGTAGAATGCTTCCCGTATTTACCTGTGATCACATTTCCCAACACTAACTCAGATGGAATTTCAAATATCCTTCTGGTGATGATCTCTTGCCCTATGGCTTCTGTGTCATCAAATCTTGTCACAAAGTGGTGCAGCTTACCAGGGAAGATAAAAATGTGTTATCATAAAAAGTCTTCATCAATGGCCACTCATGATCAATCATCTTTATAATTAGTGATGATCGTAACCAACTACTTACGGTTATGCAGAATTTTGCGTACATTTTCGCAATTATGCTTATACATAATTACAAATGTCATTTTGCATACATGTCATTTTTGCGTCATTTTGTGCCACTTTTAGCAGTGAATAGCTAAGCCCCCATGTTATTGCCACCAAAATTACTACACATGTTAACCACCTGAGTGGTATGGACGAGCTCAGCTCATCCATATCGCTGCAGGGGATCGCATGGCCCCGGGTGTTTTTTTTTTTTTTTTTATAAAAATGGTCTCGGATCATGTAGTAGATCATCACTTAAGTCCCTGAGGTAACTATTTATGCTTTTTTTAAAGAGACTCCGTAACAAAAATTGCATCCTGTTTTTTATCATCCTACGAGTTCCAAAAGCTATTGTAATGTGTTCTGGCTTACTGCAGCACTTTGTACTATCACAGTCTCTGTAATAAATCAACTTATCTCTCTCTTGTCAGACTTGTCAGCCTGTGTCTGGAAGGCTGCCAAGTTCTTCAGTGTTGTGGTTCTGCTATGAACTCCCCCTTCCAGGCCCCTCTATGCACACTGCCTGTGTGTTATTTAGATTAGAGCAGCTTCTCTCTTCTCTCTTATCTTTTACAAGCTGGATAAATCGTCCTCTGAGCTGGCTGGGCTTTCACATACTGAGGAATTACAGACAAAGACAAAGCTGTTTGCAGGAAGAAAAGAGCAGCCTGAAACTTCAGTGCATGAGAGATGCAGGGGGAAAGAAACACACAAATGATCTCTTGAGATTCAAAAGGAAGGCTGTATACAGCCTGCTTGTGTATGGATGTATTTTGTATGTGTGGACATACTGTACATCAACTTACTTCCTGTTTTGGTGGCCATTTTGTTTGTTTATAAACAAACTTTTTAAAACAGTTTTTAACCACTTTTAATGCGGCGGGGAGCGGCGAAATTGTGACAGAGGGGAATAGGAGATGTCCCCTAACGCACTGGTATGTTTACTTTTTGTGTGATTTTAACAATACAGATTCTCTTTAACATGCTGTTTTTTTTTTGTTGTTGTTTGTTTTTAAAGTGCTTTATTTTGGTATTTATGGGGAAGGGGATAAGAATGTGTTAATAACGAATTGAGGATTTATTTTTTAATGTATGTTAACGTATTTTACATGTATTTTTATTTTTTGACCAAAAGATGTCCCCACACTTAATCTTGTGTAATGTGAACAGTACACAGGAAGCTACAGTATGTGTATGTGTGTTTTACTTGCACTTTGTAAATGATCACAGGCATCTCACAGATGCCGGTGATCATTCATTACAGATCCTTTGATTAGCTTTGGGAACACATGCCCCCATTCACTGATTAGTACTGAGTGGGACGACAATGGGAATGCAAGCACCTACCCTCACTTATGCACAGAAATATAAAAGCATATACACAGACATATGTATACATAAATACAATCCTGATCAGCAAGTGAAGTCTTCAGGGGCATATACAGTATATATACCTTCCAAGAGATACAGAACTATATCTAAATTTTTGATATTATTATTATTATATTTATTCAGGGATATGTCTGGATTGGCCAGAGAGGCAGTGTAAGGTCTTGCAATGCATGAGGATAAGCAGCACCCAAAGTCAAAGACACCCTCCTCCTGGTCCAGCTTCTTCAGCCATGTCAGCCTCTGCTATTCTTGTCCCTTTGCAGCCATCCTCCACTCCGCCCCTCACCTTCAGCAGTTCCTTCTCATCTGCCCCCAGTCAGTAGAGATGGGCCGAACTGTTCTGCTGGCCAATACTTTGCAGCAAACCAGCAGTATTTGAAATCTGCATTCAACACAATTTTTTCCCCAAAAAATTTGCGTTCGCATTTTTCCCATAGACTTTAATAGCAGGTGAACGGCCACTGACTTTAGCGGTTAATAGCCAAGTCCCCTTACGTGCTAGAAACACCAAATTTTCAGGGTATATGGAGGGGGACAAGAGGATTTTTTTTTAAAAAAAGCCTTATAGTTTTTGAGAAAATCAATTTTAAAGTTTCATAGGAAAAAATAATACTTTTAAATGTGGTAAATGACAGATAATGAAGCAAACCTAACGGTAGTGTAAATTTACATATATCAAAAGAAAGAGCTATACATTTCATGACAGCATTGCGTACGGACCCCTGGAAACACCTTCGAAGTTGCAATGCTTTGGCCAGGGATCACTATACAGCCCGGCCGAGTGGGGCTTTGCATCCTGAACTATACCAGCCTGCATGGTCCATAGTATTAAGAGGTCCAAGGGAGAGGGGCAGCCAAGCCTTAACCTCTCCCCCTGGAGCCCTTGACCCAGGAGGAGGTGAGGGTCGATGACACCTTGGAGGGGGTTCATGGTGGCATCTGGGAGTCCCCTTTTTGAAGGGTACCCCCAGATGCCCACCCCCTCCCAGGAGAAATGAGAAGACCCCTTACCCATTTTCACAAAGGGTTAAATGCAATAAAAACACATCGATGAAAAAAGTCCTTTAATAGTCTTAATTAACCAGAAATACTTACCTGTACCTTAAAAAAAAAAGTTCCCACGCCAATATCCTCAGAAATGTCCCAATATCCTCTAATCTTGCAGTCTTTAATTACATGTTGATTGAAATTCTCTGCGGACCGCCACCACACACGCCGTTCCTTCCATCAGCTCTCAGCTAGAGAGTGTGTCCTATAGGGACGCTTTACTGCCAGCTCCCGCTGTCCCCCTGCCTCCCACACCTGTCGCCTAACCCATGCTGGCACCTAGTGCCTAGTCTCCATTCCAGTTAGATTTGAGACACACAGAGCTTCAGCTCCTGTTCCTCATCCATGGCAACAACATTAATGGTTTGATTCCTCAAGCCACAGCCACAGATCCCATGAAAGGTTAAAAGCCCTTCAGGAAGCCTTCTTCTGCTCCTCTTGCTCTTCCTCAACACAGCCACCATCCACCTCTTCTGACTCCTATTTAGACTCCTCCCTCTGCCCAGGTGCAGCTCATGACATAGCCCCCTTTGGTATTTGGAAAAGCATTAACTTTTCCTCCTTTTGACAAACCTGCTGAACTTTGGCTTGATCAATGATACATCACACAGCATGCTCCAGAACAAAAATGTATGGTATGTTGTCACTGATGGCGCCTTTGCTGTGACTTGCCAATTTAGTAATCTCCACAAAATGACACATAAGTATGCACTTTCCTGGCCTGCCTTATGACATCCAGGAATCCTGAGTACTTTTCCATGAATTGTTGCCCAATCAAGTTAGTAATTCACATTATTGATTACCTTTACCATTATTAACACTTGTTACCCTAGTAACTGTTGTGCTAGTTGAGTACCGCAGGTTGCACTTATAGCGTAACTCGTGGCACTCACTGGGGGAAATTAGGGTAATATTGCCATATTACAGCTTCTGCGTGAACTTTTCTAATATTAGAGTAAACCTGCAATGACAAAAAGCCTTTGGATGAGGCTTCTCCCATCCACCATCCCTCTGTTGCAGTGCTTGAAACCCCAAACACTGGGGATGTAAATATTTAGCTACTACGATCCAGCACAGATGCAGTAGAGGCTTTATGTTCGGGCTCAGGTAGAAATAGCCGAGCCCAATCGGGTCTATCGGGTCCACTCTACTGTGCAGGCACAGGCGACTCCCACCTGTACAGTAGAGCGGATCCAATTGGGCTCAGCTATTTCTGCCGGAGCCCATCGAAAAGCTGCTACTGGGTCTGCACTTGACCGTCGTGGGTAAATATTGCCCCGACTGTGCAGTGCTTCTCGGTGATTGTCGGTTGAATTTTCAGGGGGACGGGCAGTGCTGGATTCCTGAAGCTTCAGAGGACAGGGGAGCATCATTAGGATCCTGAGGATTCCCACTCCTGAGGTAAGTACACAATAGGGGCTGTTTTTTTTCTTGCAGGTGTACTTTAAGGTTGTACAGGGACAGCCACTGATCAGTATATGCCTGCAGAGCTGACAGCAGTGCAGGTCCAGGGTGGCTTTTAGGTTCCAGGTCCAACATCCGCAGCACAGCATGACAATGTTGAACCTGCATTGTTGAATAGACTTTAGGGAAACATGGGGGCGCAGTGGAAGAGGAGGGCACAGCAGAAGAGGAGGAAGAGACTGCAGAGGAAGGAGGACTTTACACTGTAGTGTCTCAATGAAAACAGATTTTTGGAAGGCCTCAGAGTCACATTTCCTTGAATGAAGGCTGAATCTGGGTGGATGACCATGAAGTATGCAAGCTGGAAGGCAAAGTGGAGGATAAATGGGAAGTGAAAGTAGAAGGGGAAAAGGTAAAAGGTGGAAAAGGAGGAGGCTGCCATTCACTTGGAATGCTTATTTCCTTCAGTGCTTGCTCCCACAGGGCTTTGTGGCAGGAGTTCATGTGCCTTCTTAATGCTGCTGTACCTCGGTGGGTGTTGGTCTTCCTACCACTAATTTGTTATGGACACTAGAGTTGGGCCGAACCTCCGATTTTAGGTTCGCGAACCGGGTTCGCGAACTTCCGCGGAAGGTTCGGTTCGCGGTAAAGTTCGCGAACCGCAATAGACTTCAATGGGGATGCGAACTTTGAAAAAAAAAATAATTATGCTGGCCACAAAAGTGATGGAAAAGATGTTTCAAGGGGTCTAACACCTGGAGGGGGGCATGGCGGAGTGGGATACACGCCAAAAGTCCCCAGGAAAAATCTGGATTTGACGCAAAGCAGCGTTTTAAGGGCAGAAATCACATTGAATGCTAAATGACATGCCTAAAGTGCTTTAAAACATCTTTCATGTGTATACATCAATCAGGTAGTGTAATTAAGGTACTGCTTCACACTGACACACCAAACTGTTCACTGAACAGAACAGGTATGCAGTGGCGGGTTCACTGAACAGAACAGGTATGCAGTGGTGGGTTCACAGAACAGGTATGCAGTGGTGGGTTCACAGAACAGGTATGCAGTGGCAGGGTCACTGAACAGGTATGCAGTGGTGGGTGGGTTCACAGAACAGGTATGCAGTGGTGGGTTCACAGAACAGGTATGCAGTGGCAGGGTCACTGAACAGGTATGCAGTGGTGGGTGGGTTCACAGAACAGGTATGCAGTGGTGGGTGGGTTCACAGAACAGGTATGCAGTGGCAGGATCACTGAACAGGTATGCAGTGGTGGGTGGGTTCACAGAACAGGTATGCAGTGGCAGGATCACTGAACAGGTATGCAGTGGTGGGTGGGTTCACAGAACAGGTATGCAGTGGTGGGTGGGTTCACAGAACAGGTATGCAGTGGGCTCACTGAACAGAACAGGTATGCAGCCAGGAAAAGCTAAGCCTAACTAATCTTTCCCTATGAGAGACAGACAGCAGCTCGCCCTACTCTCTCTAATGCAGGCAGCCAGGCACACGAGTGGCCGTAATGGCCGCCGCTGCCTGCCTTATATAAGGGGGGGTGGGGCTCCAGGGGCTAGTGTAGCCTAATTGGCTACACTGGGCCTGCTGACTGTGATGTAGAGGGTCAAAGTTGACCCTCATAGTGCATTGTGGGGCGAACCGAACTTCCGGAAACGTTCGCCTGCGGGAGGCGAACGCAAACCACCGAAGTTCGCCGGGAACCGTTCGCCGGCGAACCGTTCGGCCCATCTCTAATGGACACAGGGTGCAGATGGCAATGTTACTATGAAAGGGAGACACACAGAAGTAAGAATACACTGCAGAGCCTTGTGCTGGTATTGTGTTAACCGTAGAAGTGACCATGCATGGTAGATGGCCAACCCCAGGTGCCATCACACTCAGTTGTTTGCCTTCTGACTCCTGCAAGCAGGGCTGGTTCTCTCACCAGGCAAGGTTAAACATTTGCATCTGGCGGCAGAGATTACAGGGGCAGCATTTTTGTACTGTGTTTACACTAACAGCATGTAGACAGAGTAGGACGAGAACGAGACTCACAGCAGCCAGCCAGTGTGCTATATTGTGTTGAGCTGCAGCATGTCATGTGAGAACATTAAATGAAGCAAAAATTATTGATTGCTGTGCGATCATTCCAAATCAGGTGTGTGGGGGGGGGGGGTCACATTCTCACAAGTTTGCCTCAGGCAGCAAAAAGTCTAGAACTGGCCGTGCCTGCAAGCTCTCTCATCTTCCTAGTCTTCTCCGATTCTCTGTCTCTCCCTCTGAACCCATCTCCTCTTCTTCCTGTCTTGTGGGCACCCATGTGACATCCAGGGCCACATCATCATCATCCCTATTGCTTGCAGCTTCCAACTCACAGAAGGCCGCAGCAGCAGGGACCTTACACCTTGTGGTGACCTGGATACTGTCATCTGAGTGCTGGTTATTAAGTCTAACTTCCTCCTCTCCTCCTCCATATGATAGCACATCATTTAGGTTTGTTAAAGTATTGAAGAATAACTTCTATGAACATATAGCCACACACTGAACTGTATATAAGCTTCACACCACACCACAAATAAAAACAACAAAACATTCACAGCTGGATGAATTTTTCAAATCCAGCCATATGGAATGCTGAGGCTGGTTTCACACTGTATTTTGGCATCAGCTATGTGTTGTGTCGCGCCCGTCGCACCGCAGTGCACCGCCAAAAACAGGCCTTCACGGAACACCAAGTTAGTACACGGTGTTACCTGTCTGGCATTCGGCCCAGCAGGAAGTGACACGTGCTTGCGGTCACTTCCTGCTTTGGGTTTGCAAAAGTGTATGGAAGTGTATTGTAAAAAAATACTCTTCCGCGCATGCGAGCCCCGAAGCCAACGGTTTAAAAAACCCAGCGTCGCCATATACTAACATGACTTCCAGACTGACACAGATCACCACAGGTTGCTGCAGAATCCCAGAGGTAACGTAGTTCTGTGCTAACGCTAAATTGGGCACTTCCAGTGCAGCATACCGCAACGTGTATAAACTCCCCCATAGGGCTTCTTCAGGCTGCGGCACCAGTCTGGAAATTTGCTGCACCACAACAGTGTGAAGCGCCCTATCAACAACAATTATTAGGACAACAATACTAATTTATAACTATCTTACAACTTGCTTTAGTCCATATCCTCCATATGTCCTCCTCAGTAAGTCCATTTTGTGCAGAGCAGCAGCCAAATTATATACTGACATGTATGCATAGGGCGGCTTTGACTCCCGAGCTTGAAGAAATTTTGACCTGGACTTTTGTTCTTTTGTGCAGTTAATTCCATCAAGATTATAAAAATGTTTAAAGAATCTGTGTTTGTCCGGGTTTGTGAAATGACATCTCATTGACTCAAATTGCAGATCTTCCATTAGTGGGTCAGAAGGGAACGATGTGACGTCATCAAATAGAGAGCTCTCTCCCTGAAAGGAATGTTTGCGCCAGACTAAAATGAAGCTGCAGTTGATGGGTTTAAGATAATTATCATACAAATGGATCATGTTTTGCCATGACTCTTGGACAAATAAGGTAAAATCCTTCCTAACAGTGTGCAGGTGATGTAAAAGTAAAGCATGGTGTACTAGAAAAATGCCACATATTATTAGAACCTTGGCTTTCGATTTCCAGAGAACCCCCAGTCCTCCTGGATTTGTTGCTCCATAACGACTAAGTTGGATGACATATTCGATGCAGATCTCATGTTGGGCCAACATCCTACTCAGTTCCTTTAATTCCACATCACCACTGCCATCGTTTGATGTCACCATTCCAACCCAGTTCCATCCAAAATGTAACAAAGTTTTTATAATAGCTGCATAGCGAACCCTTTCATCTGGTGTTATCACGTGTAAAGTTGGGAACATTTTCCTGTCCTTCAGCAGAGGGTCAGTCACCTGATAATTAATCTGTAAATGAAGTAATGAGCCATGATTAACCACTTCCTGCCCCATGATGTGAAAATAAGTCTCTGCACTCTCTACAAAATCCTAGATAACACTGTTATTTATCTCTGAGCTGATAACAATGCTACACAGTTGTAAAATAATGACATCAAGCCCCTCCCTTCCTCCCAGGGAATTCAATGGCAGGGTTAATGTGTAAACAAGTGTAAAACAAACATTCCAGGAACAGTTATAACAAGAAAGTAGGTTATATGCAATGTGTTACTAATACATATTAAAACAAATGAACTGTTTAAAGAGACTCTGTAACTACATTTTGAGGCTTATTTCTTCTATCCTATATGTTCCTATAGCTGTTCTAATGTGCTCTGTCTTACTGCAGCCTTTCCTATTTGCACAGTGGGTGTGTTATCTCTGTTATATGATCTAATCTTCTCTCCTCTGTCGGCTCTGTCGGGCTGAGGCAGTCAGGCTGGAATTTGCTGTGCTGCTTGTGATTGGATAAAAGCTATTCACACCCTCTCCAGGCCCCCTGCACACTCTGTATGACTCACACACTGAGCTACTCTCAGCCTATCACTCGCTATGCCTTTTGTTTGTAAACACTGCATAAAAATGGCAATTAAAAGTCAGGATTGCAGCAGGGAGAGGCAGAAACAGCACAAAGGGGCCCAGGAGAACATACTGTAATGAATAGAATGGTATGCTTTTTATTGTAATAATTTTACAGTACAGATTATCTTTAAATAAACAGGAGAGATAGACAAATAAAATGTGTGGACTTAATGTACAATAGACACTATTTACATTAAAGCTATAATGTATGAAAGTTGATAAATTATCTATTTTTTCCACTTTTTTTCTTATTTTCCTTTTAAAATACATAGAAAATAAGGTCATTAATAAAAAAAAATATCAGCCACAAAAAGCCTAATTTGTCCTGTGTGTTAGGATGCAAAAAGATGGGCAGAGCCAACACTAGCCAAATACATACCCGGGCAACGCCGGGCGACCAGCTAGTGTATGTACTGTATATACAGTATGTATGCATGTATGTGCCGCGATCACTCGAAAACGCCTTGACCGATTTGAACGAAACTTGGTATACAGATCCCTAACTACCTGGGATGATATGTTCTTGTGGTCTCACATCCCCCCTGCCCATCGAGGCTGAGCTACAAACAGCAAATCAGATTTCACCCATTCATGTCAATGGAAAAAAATGGCTGCCATTCTCACAGTAATTGAGCCAGAGTCTCCACACTTGGCACAGTTGGTTACTTGGTGACCGAGGTTACAAATCCAGAAAAAGTGTGTGGAGCATAAAACAATCAAATTTCAACCATTCATTTTAGATGGGAAAATGTAAACTGCAGCCATTCTTACACTGTTACTGGCAGGGTTTTCAAACTTGGTACACTTGGTCACTGGTTGAATGGGGTTAATATTTAGAAAAGTGGGTGGAGCCTACAACAGCCAATCAAAATCCACCTGTTGATTTTCAAGGGGAATATTTAAACTGCTGCCATTCTTACATTGTTAATGGAAGAGGCTTCAAACCTGCTACAGTCGGTCATTGGGTGACTGGGTCCAAATTCACTAAAGGGGCGGGGGACCAAACAGCCAATCAAATTTCCTTGGTGGATAAACTGCTTCCATTCACACATTTTTGATGCTAGGAACCCGAAAGCTCACAAACTTGGTCACTGAGTGACTGTCTGTGTGTCAAGGTTACAAAAAGTGGGTGGAGCCAAAAACATTTCACAGGGAAAATATAAACTGCAGCCATTCTTACACTGTTAATGGTAGGGTTCTCAAACTTTGCACAGTTGGTCACTGGGTGACTGATATTCAAGGGGAATATTAAAATTGCTGCCATTCTTACACTGTCAATAGCAGATGCCTCAAACCTGGTACAGTTGGTCACTGTGTGACTGGGGTTCAAATTCAGAATGGGGCAGAGCCACCAAAAACCAATCAAAGTTCTTATATTGATTTCAGCCATTCTGTTATTGGCAGGGTTCTCAAACTTGACGCATTTGGCCACTGAATGACTGCGATTAATATTCAGGAAAGTGGGTGGAGCCTTAAACAGCCAATCAAAATTCACTATTGGTTTTCAAGGGGAATTTTTACATTGTTGCCCTTCTTACACTCTTAATGGCAGAGGCCTTAAATCTGGTACAGTCAGTCACTGGGAGACTGGGGTTTAAATTCTTAAAAGGGGGGGGGCCACAAACAGCCAATCAGATTTGTTTAATTTCAATGGGAAAATGCAACTTATTGATGCCAAAGACCCCACAGCTCATAAACTTGGTCATTGAGTGACTGTATGTCAAGGTTAGAAATAATGGGGGAGCCAAAAACTACTAACTTTTTACATGGGAAAATATAAACTGCAGCCATTCTTACACTGTTAATGGTAGGGTTCACAAACTTGACACAGTTGGTCACTGGTTGACTGGGATTAATATTCAGAAAAGTGGGTGGAGCCTACAATGGCCAATCAAAATGTACCTTGATTTTCAAATGGAATATTAAAATTGCTGCCATTCTTGCACTGTTAATGGCACAAGCCTCAAACCTGCTACAGTCAGTCATTGGGTGACTGGGGTTCAATTTCAGAAAAGGGGGCAGATCCACACACAGCCAATCAGATTTTTTCATTTTACTGGGCAAATACAAATTATTGATGCCAAGGACCCCAAAGCTCACAAACTTGGTCATTGAGTGACTGTGTGTCCAGGTTACAAAAAGTGGGTGGAGCCAAAAACAAATTTCAATGGGAAATTATAAACTGCAGCCATTCTTACACTGTTAATGGTAGGGTTCTCAAACTTTGCCCAGATGGTCACTGGGTGACTGAGATTAATATTCAGGGAAGTAGGTGGGGCCTATAATAGCCAATCAAAATTCACCTGTGGATTTCCGAGGGAATATTTAAATTGCTGCCATTTTTACACTGTTAATAGCAGATGCCTCAAACCTGCTACAGTTGGTCATTGGGTGACTGGGGTTCAAATGCTGGAGAGGGGCGGAGCCACAAATAGCCAATCTGATTTGTTTAATTTCTATGGGAATATTCAAATTATTGATGCCAAAGACCCCAACGCTCACAAACTTGTCATTGAGTAATCGTGTGTTAGGGTTAGAAAACGTGGGCAGAGCCAATACTAGCCAAATGCATACCCCAGAAACTCCAGGTCATCAGCTAGTTAATTTATAAACAAGGCTGGACGTATACTTTACTTTCGGCCATAGGCCAAATTTCTTGTTGTTTCCTATCCATGTGCAACAGAGCCCCTCCCATTCCATGTGCAACAGAGCTCAACAGAGCCCCTCCCATTCCATGTGCAACAGAGCCCAACAGAGCCCCTCCCATTCCATGTGCACTAGAGCCCATTCCATTCCATGTGCAGCTG
Organism: Hyperolius riggenbachi; assembly: GCF_040937935.1. Taxonomy (NCBI): domain Eukaryota; kingdom Metazoa; phylum Chordata; class Amphibia; order Anura; family Hyperoliidae; genus Hyperolius; species Hyperolius riggenbachi. The sequence continues at coordinate 18,173,518 of NC_090646.1, read as the reverse complement.
TACCACTCTTTCATGTACAGCTCCCTTGAATGTCATCTCTTCTCTTTCATATGTTTCTCCCCATTTGCAGACTCCCTTTTCCAGTTGCAGTCTTCTCTCCCATAGTTCATAAACACAAATTCAGCTGATTGGCCTGCTTGGTTACACAAGCTTTTCCTAATTGGTTGAAGATAAATTTCATATACAAAATATTGCTCACTCACCTGGGTGTACCGATAGAGGCTAAGTAGCTGGGCCATGACGTAGCTGGTAGGTAAACTGGTGTCACCAATAAAGCCAGCCACTTCCCCGTACCTCCTGCAGGAATAGTTAGGAGCCTCCACCGGTTTTCCGGATAATATATGCAGCACATAGCCCAAGTTTTGCTGTGGACTTCCACAAGTGTCAAATATATGATAACCCAAAGTAACGTTAGGCAGAATATTGGGGTTCTTATTAATTGTATTGACAGCAAAGATCAGTGTCAAGATGCATTTGTACTCTTCAATGTTAATCCTGCAACATATTAAAAGCTTTAAAAAGTACATACAATAACTGATACTAAAGTAAACATGTTTAAATATTTTTATACTGTAAAACATTACTAAAAATCTATACTAAATACCATTATGGCTCAGTTCACACTGGATGGATCAAAAATAGCCCCCCCCCCAAAAAAAAAAACTGAGAAGTTAAACAGATCAGTTGTTATTTGGCACCAGTTTTTGATCTGTTTTGTTAGTCCATGGACAACGCAAAGCATCTGTCACTCTGGAATTATTGAAACCCCCAAACTTGCGGTGCTTTCAACGGAACGTGCTGGACAGATCCATTCTAACGAAGCAATGTGTACAGATCCATTGGTTGACATTGGATCCGTTCCTATCTGTTAAGACATGTATCGGTATGATCCACTAAATAGACCACTTTGCCGGCCAGTGAGAACCAGGCCTAAGATCTCTAAGAATGAGGAATTAAAAAAAAAAAACTTTTGTAAGAGAGAAATGTTTGTGATATGCTTTATCAAAACAAGTACATTTTTTTCAAAGATACATATGTTACCCTTTTAGGAGAAGAAATGTGCCACATTGAACCATGTACTTAAATATGATCATGAAAATGTTGGTGTGCGCAATTCATTTCCCTGATTAGTATAAAAGTACATTAGCCATCTTTGCAATTAGGGCTGCAATCAAAATCCCCCAAAAGGTTGCCAGTTTCATGTAAGATACACTTCTGGGCCTCTCTTGGGCCTCCCTGCAATGAAATATTCTGGGCTTAACCCACAAAAGCCATGCATGAGAGGCTCCATACTCAGGGGTGGACAGCCCATGATGCCAGGTGAAACTAGTTCATCAGGCGGCATGGGCGCTGAAGTGGCATCCTGCCCGCCTCCCTCACTCCCCATGGCCGTGGCTCAACTCACCTTCTGAGCTGCCAGCCGCTTCCTCTGGGATAATCCCTGGCCTCCTCATCTCATCATAGACCTCAGAGACCGCGGCTGCTATGAAGAGGAAGCAGGACAGCGGCTCTCTGTAGTGGTGCATATACAGGAGTTTCTTACTTCTCGTATATCGCTGTTACCATGGGAGCCACTGTCCTGCTTCCTCTTCATAGAAGCCGCACTCTATGTGAGGTCACAATATGATGAGAAGAGGAGGCCAGGGACTATCCCAGAGGCATTGACCGCTGATTTAGAAGGTGAGATGAGTGGTGGCCGTGAGGAGGGAGGGAGGTGGGAGCAACTGAAGCAACTATACTACCTGAACTGGGGAAACTATACTACCTATACTGGGGGCAAGTATACTACCGGTACTGAGGCAACTATACTAGCTACCTTTACTGGGGCAACTATGCTAGCTACCCATACTGGGGGCAACTTTACTACCTATACTGGGGGCAATTATACTACCTATACTGGGGGTGACTATACTACCTTTACTGGGGGCAACAATACTACCTATACTGGGGAAACTATACTAGCTACCTATACTGGGACAACTATACTACCTATACTGGGGCAACTATACTAGCTACCTATACTGGGACAACTATACTACCTATACTGGGGCAACTATACTACCTATACTGGGGGCAACTATACTACCTACACTGGGGCAACTATACTACCTATACTGGGGGCAAGTATTCTACCGGTACTGAGGGAACTATACTAGCTACCTATAATGGGGCAACTATGCTAGCTACCCATACTGGGGGCAACTTTACTACCTATACTGGGGGCAACAATACTACCTATACTGGGGCAACTATACTACCTATACTGGGGGCAACTATACTAGCTACCTTTACTGGGCAACTATACTGGGGCAACTATACTACCTATACTGGGGCAACTATACTACATATACTGGGGGCAAGTATACTACCGGTACTGAGGCAACTATACTAGCTACCTATAATGGGGCAACTATGCTAGCTACCCATACTGGGGGCAAATTTTCTACCTATACTGGGGCAACAATACTACCTATACTGGGGCAACTATACTACCTATACTGGGGGCAAGTATACTACCGGTACTGAGGCAACTATACTAGCTACCTATAATGGGGCAACTATGCTAGCTACCCATACTGGGGGCAAATTTACTACCTATACTGGGGGCAACAATACTACCTATACTGGGGCAACTATACTACCTATACTGGGGGCAACTATACTAGCTACCTTTACTGGGCAACTATACTGGTGCAACTATACTACCTATACTGGGGGCAACTACACTAGCTACCTTTACTGGGCAACTATACTGGGGCAACTATACTACCTATACTAGGGGCAACTATACTAGCTACCTTTACTGGGGCAACTATACTGGAGGCAGCTATACTACCTATACTGGGGGCAACCATACTAGCTACCTTTACTGGGTCAACTATACTGGAGGCAGCTATACTACCTATACTGGGGGCAACTATACTAGCTACCTTTACTGGGGCAACTATACTGGAGGCAGCTATCCTACCTATAAATAAATGTTAATGTTAGCACATGCCCATTCCCCGCTTACCATTTGACTGTTCTTTTGAAAATGTTCAGTAAGGAAGAAAGGCCCAATTCTCCATGAGAACTTTGAATTTTCACTCACTTTTTTCACTACATATCAATTAGGAGAGTCTGCAAAGGCAATGTAGGTTGGTAACAGCAAGAGATAGCAGAATCTTTCAGAGTTCTCATTAACATATTGGGGACCGGCTGCCTAAACTGCCACAAGGACCAGGTGAATTTGCATGTGGGTGGGGGCGTGTTTGCAGGGGTCAGGCAGCTGGATCCCCACTTTTGATAGCTGGGCTGTGTCCCCCCCCCCCCTGTAGCCAGATGTCCCCCCTGTAGCCAGCAGCCTTTACTCACCTTCCAGGCTCCAGCGCTGAGCCGCAGTGAACCCCTCCGCTCTGACCGGCATCTGCTGCTCAGTTCTGAGTCACAGCTTGATGAATTCATCAATCCGGGACCCGGCACTGACGCCTGAGCGAGCGGGGATGCCGGGCAGAGTGGAGGGGAGCGCCGATTGCCATGAGAATGGCAGGAAGGTGAGTTGATCCTCTTCTTTTCCCCCCCTACCACCGCATCAGTAACAGGGATCACTACAATCCTCCAGCGATCGTAGTATACACATGATCAGAAGCCATATGTGATGGCTTCTGATCCCTGATGGTAGATGTCAGCTGTCATATGACAGCTTAATCTCCCCTCTCGGGTGTGCACGATCACGTTGGGAGCGGAAACAGTGGGCGGAGTAAATTCTATGCCGCATCAGAGTTAGGCGGCCAGAAGGGCGGCATAGGATTTACTCCACCGGTCGCCTAAAGGTTAAAATGTTTATTAGAAAATAGATGCAAAAAATGACAATTTTGCACTTACAAAATACATGTAGGAGGTCCTCGAAACATATTATTTCCAAAGGATTCATAGTGAGCAGAGATTAGTCCTCCAATAATCAGATCTCCCTCTTGATAATATTCATATTCAAACATAAATCTTGTGGCATTGAGTCTGCATTGAGTGTCCAGGCTCCAGGCTATGGCTGCTCCATAGTAAGTGACAGAGAGGAGTGACAGCAGATAACGGACAGGTTGTACAGGAGACCAAGTCATGTCATATACTGAGTGTCCAGGCTCCAGACTATGGCTGCCCCATAGTAAGTGACAGAGAGAAGTGACAGCAGATAACAGACAGGCTGTACAGGAGACCAGGTCATGTCATATACTGAGTGTCCAGGCTCCAGGCTATGGCTGCTCCATAGTAAGTGACTGAGAGAAGTGACAGCAGATAACGGACAGGCTGTACAGGAGACCAGGTCATGTCATATACTGAGTGTCCAGGCTCCAGGCTATGGCTGCTCCATAGTAAGTGACTGAGAGAAGTGACAGCAGATAGACAGGCTGTACAGGGGACCAGGTCATGTCATATACTGAATGTCCAGGCTCCAGGCTATGGCTGCTCCATAGTAAGTGAATGAGAGAAGTGACAGCAGATAACAGACAGACTGTACAGGAGACCAGGTCCTGTCATATACTGAGTGTCCAGGCTCCCGGCTATGACTGCTCCACAGTAAGTGACTGAGAGAAGTGACAGCAGATAGACAAGCTGTACAGGGAACCAGGTCATGTCATATACTGAGTGTCCAGGCTCCAGGCTATGACTGCTCCATAGTAAGTGACTGAGAGAAGTGACAGCAGATAGACAGGCTGTACAGGGGACCAGGTCATGTCATATACTGAATGTCCAGGCTCCGGGATATGGCTGTCCCTTAGTAAGTCTTAGTAACAGGAGTGACAGCAGATAACAGACAGGCTGTACAGGAGACCAGGTCATGTCCTATACTGAGTGGCCAGGCTCCAGGCTATGACTGCTCCATAGTAAGTGACTGAGAGGAGTGACAGCAGATAACAGGTTGTACAGGAGACCAGGTCATGTCATATACTGAGTGTCCAGGCTCCAGGCTATGACTGCTCCATAGTAAGTGACAGAGAGGAGTGACAGCAGATAACAGGCTGTACAGGAGACTAGGTCATGTCATGTAGGAGATCTCTTGTCCCTGGCAGCTGTGCACATCTCCAGCACAGGAGAGACACACAATCACCAGCACCTTATATCATCATCTGAGGCAGAATTACATTTACAGACGCAGCTACACAACAATAAAATCATGATATAATTGTAATAACACAATTTATTTTCTTACTCTTGTCAAAATATGATTTAGAGCTATTTTGTGCACAAATTCACAGTGGCTTTGTATTCATAGTGCTGTAGTATTCCTTGCTTATAAACTGATAAAAGAATATGTGCAAATGAGTGCAATATACATAGAAGTAAATACACAAATGTTTAAAGTAAAAAGTATTTCACTTTAATAAAGTGACATCAAAATGTGTTAAAGTGGACCTGAACTCTTGTTGAGGACAGAAGGAAAACAGAGAAAAATGCATCCTGTATGTATTTAGAGAGTTTAGCCTGTTTAATTCCCTCTCATTTCTACCTATTCACAAGTTGTAATTTGATCTCTCCCCTTTGTCAAATGACCCCTTTGTCAAATGGGGTCAAACTTTAAACACATTCCAGAAGGGAGGCGTGGCTAGTAATGGACCAGTGAGTATCCAGAGGCATCCTGCTGTCTAAGTACACTAATTTGCCCTCCTTCCAGGCAGTAAGAGTGAGTGAACTCCTGGGTAGTGGCCCGGATGAAAACAATACAGCAACCAGACGTTGGGCAGGCTGGTACAGAAGCTGGCCAGTTTTGCTTGAAGCAGTTCCCAAGATGGATCCGGTGACCTTGTTGGCTTGAGCTCTACAGCAGTGTAAAAGCTGAAGGTTCAGAGGGAGCTGCCGAACCACTACCTACAGTAAGGAGTGGGAGAAGATGTAGGGAAAAATGTCAGGCTCCACTTTATAAAACAGCCGGAGGAGCAGGGGGAGGCAGGCAAAAAAGAACCCTCTCGGGCAGAACCTAGGGCAGCAATTAAGTCTGTCCAACCATTACTTACATCGCAGTTGGTCTCCATCCAGTCATGCTGTCATTTGTAAAGCATGAAATGTCCAAGCTCAAGGAATGAACAGCAGAAAACTGAGTGCAGGATCTGTTACACAGAGGTCCTGATGGGGTCTACATAACAGGATCTGCAGAGAGTAACCAGGTCTTCAGACTATACAGCAGGGTCTGCAGAGAGTAACCAGGTCTTCAGACTATACAACAGGGTCTGCAGAGAGTAACCAGGTCTTCAGACTATACAACAGGGTCTGCAGAGAGTAACCAGGTCTTCAGACTATACAACAGGGTCTGCAGAGTGTGACCAGGTCTTCAGACTATACAGCAGGGTCTGCAGAGTGTGACCAGGTCTTCAAACTATACATTAGGGTCTGCAGAGCATAACCAAATCTTCAGACTATACAGCAGGATCTGCTGAGAGTAACCAGGTCTGGTGGATCGTTCAAGTCCAGTCTTATCAGCTGAACGACGGACTTTACACACGCCCGATTTGACGTCCGTACGACTGAACAACCGGACATCCAAACGATGGGCCTTTAAAGGGAACCTGAACTAAGTAAAATAATTTAAAATAAACACATGATGTAGCTGCAAATACATATTACATACTTACCTCACTGTCAGTTCCACTCAGAAGCTCACCATTTTCTTCTTACAGTGATCCCTTCCAGTTCTGACAAAATTTTGTCAGAACTGAAATATACCAGTTGCTGTCAGTTACAACTGAATGTGCAAGATAATGTCCATGTTTCCCTATGGCTCAAGTGGGTGGTATTACAGTTTAACAGTGTGCTGACCAGGAAGCTGTTACACAGGGTAATGGCCATTTTCAAAATGAAGGACAGAGAATTCCATTGATCATAGTGGACAAACAGGACGCAGGAGAGGAGAAAGAGATTGAGGAGTAGACTAGACAGGGGGTAAGTATGAACTGTGTATGGCTATTTTGACTTTTAATTTTCAGTTCAGGTTCTCTTTAATTTGTCAGTATCCCACCCAGTCTTTGCTTTCCCTGTATGTAATCCCACTGTGAGTTTTCCCTCTGAAGATACAAATTTGCAGAGATCTAGAGTACTGCCAAACAGGGAGTTGGCATTGTCTAAAAATAGTTAAGTTAATGAGGAACAAAGAGTCGCTGGTGTTCATAAGTCTTTTTTAAGTATGAACTATTGTCAAAGTGCTGGGCAAAATTTGCCTTCAGCAAAGATGGTGAAGGGTCTGTCTTTTGGGGTTTGGGTGAAGTTTGTAAATGGCTTTGGCTGCATTTTGGATGGTTTATTAAAAAATCCTGTTTTCCACAGGTATTGGGTTCAGGAAGGCTCCTGCAGCGGCAGATTTGGGGCTGCAGGGCCTTCCTGTAGTGAAGGTGGTGGAGGATGTGGTAGAGAAAAATTTTCCAGTAGCTGGAAGTGACGTTTTCATCACTTCCGGTAGTTTAGAGTTAGCGGTAGCAGCTTCTATGAGAAGCAAAGTGATACAGGGGACGGTGGCTGTGATGGGAGCAATTGTGGCAACGGGCAGCAGGCTAAATCAGTTATAGGGGGGCAAAAAAACCCCTTTCTCCAACTGTGGGGAAAACAAAGGTAACCTGGGCAGCCACAAGGTTGCAGGGGAAAACTGGAAATGAGGATATGAGTAGGGTCAACCAGGTGCCTGCAACAACATTAACAGAAAAACATAAGTGAACTAATTAATTATGGTCGTCAGAGGGTAAGTGGGCAGAGGGTAAATGTCAGAAACACCTGATCTGCTGCATACTTGTTCAGGGTCTACGGCTAAAGGCATTAGAGGCAGAGGATCAGCAGGACAGCCAAGCAACTGGTATGCCTTAAAATCAATTAGGTATGGCAGCCTCCATATACTTCTCGCTTCAGGTTCCAAAGTCCTAGCTATGGCACAGTTACTTGAGTAAAAAAAAAATAAAAACAGCCAGAGGAGCTTGGCAAAGTTACAGACTTTTTGCATATGCTCCGTCCTTATTGCCTGAAGAAGCGGGGTTAATCCTGAAAAACGCGTTGTATGATCTTGTGGAGTGTATAAGTAAACTGCTTTATTGATATTATGTCAATATTATCTTGTGTCTGCTTGGAGGAGATAAGTCCACCAGTGCCGCCTCTATTTTTAAACTTTTCAGATACTTTCATTCTTTTGACAATGGCCTCAATTCACTAAGATCATGCTGGAGATAATAAGGCAAGAGAAAACTTACCTCCACACAGTGAGAGAGTTATCCTATCTCTTCATTCCTTTAGTTACCTCCTCTGTAGTTAAGTTACCTCCTCTGTAGTTATTTTCACATGCAGTTAATTAACAGCCTGTCTTTAACTTTAGAATTCTGGAGTTATTTTAAGGATTGGAGAGTTAACTTAAAGACAGAAGAGTTAACTTAAGGTTTGCCTGAGGTAAAATGTTCCCTGAATACGACATGCCTCATCGCCATGGTGATCGCTCTAGAAATGTTATTAAAGACAGGAGATACGCTTAGTGAATTGAGGCCATTGTCCAAGTCCACCCTTGGTGGAGGGGTGTTTTTTCCCCATTTTCTCCTATCTACAGAGAACGACTTCTTAATCCTGAGTGGGGTCAGGACTAATCTCCCCATCTGCATAATCAGTGGTTGCCTGAGAGGAAACCCTGACTTGTGAGTATCTTGTATTATTTACTCTATATCTCTTCCTCTGCTACCAGTACATACTACACCATATTGGGCTCTCGGTGTCCCTCTTTAATCTTACAATATGGTAAACTTATAAACATGGGCCCATATGCAATTAACTTTTTCTCCTGAGTTTTCTCTTAGGTGATTATCTCATAACTTGCCAATAAAATACTTTTTAAGCCACCAAAATGCAAGAAAATAGTACATTTTGATATTACTTTTTCACCAACTTTTTGGTACTTTTTTAATTGCAAAGTGTTAAAAAATGATTTTAACCACTTCAGGACCATAAGCTTACACCCCCCCCCCCCCCCCCCTAGTGACCAGGTTATTTTTTACAATTCAGGTCCCTTCAGCTTTAAGGGCTCGCTGCAGGGCCATACAACTAAGTACACAAGTGATCCCCCCTCCCCCCTTTTCTGCCCACCAACAGAGCTTTCTGTTGGTAGGTTCTGATAGCTGCTGCAGTGTTTTTTTTGTTTTTTTTTTAATAAATTTGTGTATTTTTTATTTATTTATTTTGCCCACCTTATCTATCTCCCCTCCAGCCAATGACAGTGATCGGCTGTCACAGACATCAGCCTATGAGAGCTGATCGCTCTTGAGCCTGTACAGCACTGTCAGGGATGGTCGTAGTCAGCCAACTTCGCTAGGCTGGAACTATGCGTAGTTTTACGCAATTACGCTTCGCCAAACTACGGCTTCGAAATCAAATATTCGCTTTGTATGCATTTCGTAAAATACGCGTTAAAATACGCAATTACGCGGAGTGCGAAGCGTAGTGTATGCGGATGCTTATGCCTGTATGCAGAAAATTTTACGCATTAATTCCTCTTTAGATGCTTATCCCATGAACTCTTCTATGCGTACATTCCCCTTTCCAATGTGTAAATTTGTAAGCATTCAATCGTACGTGAAAAAATAGATGTGAGTAATGCATACGTAGTTCACTACGCAATGCACATGTTAACTATGCATAGTAAGCGTAAGCTACGCGTAGCGGTACTTTGCTACGCGTAAATTTGTAAGCGTAGTTCTGCAACTTCACCTACGAACTACGATGCGTAGATGCAAACTACGATGCGTAAATTCGCACTGGCGTAGTTTCTGCTCATCCCTGAGCACTGTACAAAGTAAATAGATGGAAAAAATTCTGGGAGACTGATGACAGAGCGGGGATGCGCGTGAATCGGCGCACGCAATTCTTGCACAACCCTGCTCCAGGACTTGACATCTTTCGGCGTTAGGTGGTCCTGGGGCCGCCACCCTCCTGACGGTGATCAACGTTAGGCAGTTGGGAGAATCCAATTCTGCATCAGGTGACACTGCTGTCCAACTGGACTGAAGGTTGTCACCTGGGTATGCTTCACTGTCTGATGCACAAAGACATTCTTCAGGCACTGCATGACTGCATAGCTGCTGCTGGGAGCTCTCCTCCAGGCATAATGGGGGGGAGGGGAGAATCAATACGTATATTCAATGTTATGTTTTTCAACATCATTTTATGTATGTTCCGTCCCACCAGCAGTCTGAAGTATGTTGACCTGGCCCTTGACCAAAAAAGTTTGGGGACCTCTGAACAAGACGAATAATTAGAAAGGAGCAGGAGAGAGACAGCACAGCTGTTTCTAAACAAGTGAAGGGAAAAAAGATTTGTACTTATGAAAGGAACATATCTCTTCATTTAACCACTTGAGGACTGCAGGGCTAAACCCCCCTAGTGACCAGGCCATTTTTAGTAAAATGGGCCACTGCAGCTTTAAGGCCAACACAGCACACAAGTGATCCCCCCCCCCCTTTTCTCCCCACCAACAGAGCTCTCTGTTGGAGGGGTCTGATCGCTCCCTCCATGTTTATTTTTTTTTAAAATAAATATTATTGTTTGTGTTTTGTTTTGTTTTTATCCTGTCTCTTTAAAACCCTTCCCTCCCTCCCTCCCCACAGCCGGCCAGTTACAGCGATCGGCTGTCAGTGGCTTCTGCCTATGAGAGCCGATCGCTCTCTTGTCCCCAGTGCAGCGCTGCTGCTGATCGCAGCGCTGCACAGTTTAAATAGACGGCGATCACGCTGTCTAACAGTCTCCCGAGCGGCAATAGCTGCTCGGAGACTGAAGAGGGGGCGGAGCTCCGCCCTCCAAGCATGAGATCCGCGTGCAGCATATGCGCGATCTCATGCAAATTACAGCCCCAGGACTTTACGGCAATCAGCGTTAGGCGGTCCTGGGGCTGCCGCCGCGACCACGCCCATTGACGTGACGCGGGCGGCAGAAGGATAAATTGCATTTTGAAAAAGGGCCACAGAACCCCTTTAAACCACATGGAACTGATTTGGGATAAACTAGAACTCTTTACCATTATTCGAATAGACATTCCATTGTGGGAGCCTTGTTGCATTGTGGGAAAAAATAGCTGTTTCAAACTGAAGCAAAGCAGTCATTATCTCCCTCTGTGCATCTGTATGTCTACTGTAGGAAAAAAAAACAAAAAAACCTCTAGCCTATCGAATTGTAAGGGGATGTGGTTATAGATAATGGCAGTAGGTGCTGTTTTTTTCATGTCTGCCAATGTAAAGATGATGACCTGCAGGCTGATTGTGGATCAAACAACATGAACAAATTACATGGCGAATATCAATAGTTTCTTGATCTCTCTTCTATTTTGTAACATCTCAATTTGCAAAGTATTGATTGATTTATTTCCCTTTTTGTCTGTGTGCCTTTCATGGCTTAAAATGTATAGTGAAGTATTATTATTATTATTATTATTATTATTATTCACAATAAATACAAACACAACAGCAATGGTAAAGATAAAAAACCCGCTTTGTCATCATCACAATACCAACTACAGTCATGGCTGAAATTGTTGGCACTCCAGAATTGTTTCCAGGAAATCAAGTATTTCCCACAGAAAAGTATTGCAGTAATACACGTTTTCCTATACATATGTTTATTTATTATTATTTATTTATTTATTGTACTTATAAAGCGCCAACATATTACGCAGCGCTGGACATTAGTTTAGGTTACAGACAATATTTAGGGGTGACATACAGCAATATGACAATACAGGAATAATAGAAAACCAGATCACACAGCACAGTATGAGTACAAGGTAATGCTTAGTCACTGGATGGAGCATGGAGATCACACAGCACAGTATGAGGACAAGGTAATGCTTAGTCACTGGATGGAGCATGGAGATCACACAGCACAGTATGAGTACAGGGTAATGCTTAGTCACTGGATGGAGCATGGAGATCACACAGCACAGTATGAGTACCAGGTAATGCTTAGTCACTGGATGGAGCATGGAGATCACACAGCACAGTATGAGTACAAGGTAATGCTTAGTCACTGGATGGGAGCATGGAGATCACACAGCACAGTATGAGTACAAGGTAATGCTTAGTCACTGGATGGAGCATGGAGATCACACAGCACAGTATGAGTACAGGGTAATGCTTAGTCACTGGATGGAGCATGGAGATCACACAGCACAGTATGAGTACAAGGTAATGCTTAGTCACTGGATGGAGCATGGAGATCACACAGCACAGTATGAGTACAAGGTAATGCTTAGTCACTGGAGAGGAGCATGGAGATCACACAGCACAGTATGAGTACCAGGTAATGCTTAGACACTGGAGGGGAGCATGGAGATTAGGCAAGTTAGGTTCACTCAGATGCCTAGCATGGGTTCACAGTAATGGAGGTGCATGATCAGGTTGGACACAAAAGGAGGAGGACCCTGCCCAAAAGCTTACAATCTAGAGGGACAGGTAGGGACACGAGAGGTAGGAGACCAGAGTTCGGCTGTGGGTTTAGAGCACTTGTGAGGGGTAGCAGGCTAGAGTGAAAAGGTGAGTTTTGAGGGCCTTCTTGAAGATGCTGAAGGAGGGGGGTGCCCTAATGGGTGGAGGTAGGACATTCCATAGTGTTGGAGCAGCTCTTGAGAAGTCCTGGAAGCGTGCACGGGACTGGGTGATGCGGGGGGCGGTTAGGCGAAGTTCATTGGAAGAGCGGAGTGAGCGGCTAGGTGTGTACCTCTGAGTAAGATTGGAAATGTAGGTTGGACAGGTTTTGTGGACAGACACAATATCTTGAATCTGATTCTGGACTGTTTATTGTTTATTCCCTTTGTGTGTATGTATTGGAACAAACCAAAAAAAAAAGAAGGAAAAAAAAGAAAACGGGACATAATGGGCATTATTCACAAAGCTTTTTCACCTGTTTTCCTCTGTTTTCACCTGATCTACAGTATGTTACATTTTTAAGCTCCCAAAGATCACAAATATAATATAATTAAGGTGAGTAAAGTAATATTAAAATGAAGTTAATCAGGAAGAACTTACTTTGAGTGATTCTTTTGCTTGTAAATGTGCTTAAAGGTTATTTTTTATTAATTAGGTGATAAATAAGTCATGTTTGAGAAGTTTTGCGAATAGAGCCCAATGTCATACAAAACTCCAAAAATGGGCTGGTATTTTCCCGACTTTTTAAAAAAAATCGATTAGCCTTTGATGAATTGAAGCCTATCTCTCAGGGGCATAGCTACAACTCACTGGGCCTCATAGCAATTTTTTTGACCATGTGTGTCAGATCTGTGAGCAAATACACTTCTGATCAGGTTACAAGTTTTGTCCCCTTTCTAATCTTTTCTAATAGAAGTTAGCATTGCAACCCCCTCCCCCTCTACACTCTCTACTTGCAGACAGTGTAATTAGTAGCTAGACAAGCAGCATCAGCAGCGCTGCTCTCTCCACTCACATGGAACAACGAGGTTGCACTCTCTGCTAGGCACTGTATGTCACACACAGGCTGACTCCTCACTCTGCACAGCAGCATCAGGGAATCCTTCGTGCACACCACCACCAGCAGCTCCTCCTCCCTGGCCGGAACTACAAATTAATTGTCGGGCCAGCCAGGGAGGCATCTATTCACAGCAGACTGGTGAGAAAATAGTCCCCTCTCACCTGCCTGCTGCTGCTTCAAGATTTTAGCCAGGATCATTGGGAAAGGGGGCTTTGGGGAGGGTGGAGGGTGCTTTCTTCCTGCTCTGTTAATAAACTAAATTTTATAATAAAAAAATATGTTTCCTGCTACCAGGATGGAGCCCCCTAGTGGCCTGGGGCCCCATAGCAACTGCTATGCCTGATATCCCTATTCCTACGCCCCTGCTCTCTATTTTAACACATCTGGTGTGATTATGCACGTGGGGCAACAGTGTGTGATTGTCTCAAGTGTGACTCCTGCATGATTCCTACTTGAGAGCTGCCATAAAGTGTCCCAAGCTACCTCAATCTAACTGGTACCTTATTCTCTCTCATTTACAGCCTCAGAAGAGAAAGGGAGAGACGCAGCATGCTTCACTTCTCCCTTTTCATGTATCAGTACATGGCCATGGATGGGACTGTACGAAAGAGATGAAGGAGGCCTCGTAATGCCCCTGACGCTATTTATTGGGCACCATAATTTAACTTAATTGCTACTAATCATTGCTGTTATCATTGCCTCCTATGGCGGGGCCATTTTTATCCCCTTTTCTCCTGCTCCATTTTTATCTGCTTCCCTGCCCAGGCCCCAACACTAGGTGTTCGTAGATCCTTGGAAAAGTAGAGATTAGATTCCTAAATTCACTTTTTTGATGAACACCAGGGATGGTCATAGTCAGCCAACTTCGCTAGGCTGGAACTACGCGTGGTTTTACGCAATTATGCTTCGCCAAACTACGGCTTCAAATTCAAATATTCGATCCGTATGCATTTCGTAGACTACGCGTTAAAATACACAATTACTCGTAGTGCGAAGCGTAGTATATGCGTAGTATATGCGGATGCTTATGCCCGCATGCAGAACATTTTACACATTAATTCCTCTTTCGGGAACTCGGATGCTTATGCCTGTATGCAGAAAATTTTACGCATGAATTCCTCTTTAGATGCTTATCCCGGGAACTCTTCTATGCGTACATTCCCTTTTCCAATGCGTAAATTTGTAAGCATACAAACGCAGGCAGAAAATTAGACATGAGTAACGCATTCGCAGTTCACTACGCAATACACATGTTACCTACGCATAGTTGGCATAAGCTACGCATAGCGGTACTTCACTACGCTTGAAGTTATGAAAACATTATATTTTTTTTAAAGTTAAACTACTCTTTAACCTTTTCTGGACTACTTAACACCCTTAAAAAGTATCTGAACTGACATTTGACATGATGACATAAATATGTTTATGTATAGTGCTAAGTATCTATATATATAATAGAGTAAGTGCCTCAACCTTCAAACAAGAAGACGTAGCGCCCTGCCCCCAGGGCCGGTCCAAGCAAGAAGAAGGGGCTGGTCCAAGCAAGAAGAAGAAGTAGCGCCCTGCCCCCAGGGCCAGTCCAAGCAAGAAGAAGGGGCTGGTCCAAGCAAGAAGAAGTAGTGCCATATCGAACCAAGGGCGAAGAGGGATAATTTGCATATTCAGTAGCAGTGCATTGTGGGTAACCACAAATGTTCACTTATAGCTGAATTATTGCAGATTTGCTTCTGTTTTAAAAAGACAAATTACATCAAGCTTTGCATTTTTTTTAGTAGGAGGGCTTTTTGGTCCCTTTTATCCCCCTATACATTCTTAGTAGTTTGGGTCACCCCAGCTGCTTGGTTACTCTGTTGTACTGGTCCAAGCCCTAGCTCATAAAGCCATATCAATCCCTGCTATGTACTGATGAGGACCAAAAGTCTGAAATAAACTGTTACATGTGGGTTTGATATGACTGTATAAAATTTAAGGATATATGCTAAAGCTACTCAATAGCTGAGTTATTGCAGATGTCCTTCTGTTTTAAGAAGGCAAATTACACCAAGCTTTGTTTTTTTTTTAGTAGGCGGTCTTTTTGGTCCCTTTTATCCCTCTATACATTCTGATTGGTTTGGGTCACCCTGAGCTGCTTGGTTACTCTGTTGTACTGGTCCAAGCCCTATCTCATACAGCCATATCAATCCCTGCCAAGTACTGATGGGGACTCAAAGTCTGAAACAGGCTGTCTACATGTGGGTTTGATATGGCTGTGTAAAATTTAAAGCTATATGCTTTCTATACATTGGCAGTTCTGGATGCTTGCTTGGCTTACCAAGGGTGAAAAGGGATAATTTGCATATTTAGTAGCAGTGCATTGTGGGTCACTGCAAATGTTCACTTATAGCTGAATTATTGCAGATGTCCTTCTGTTTTAAGAAGGCAAATTACACCAAGCTTTGTTTTTTTTTTAGTAGGAGGTCTTTTTGGTCCCTTTTATCCCTCTATACATTCTGATTGGTTTGGGTCACCCTGAGCTGCTTGGTTACTCTGTTGTACTGGTCCAAGCCCTATCTCATACAGCCATATCAATCCCTGCCAAGTACTGATGGGGACTGAAAGTGGCTATCTACATGTGGGTTTGATATGGCTGTGTAAAATTTAAAGCTATATGCTTGCTATACATTGGCAGTTCTGGATGCTTGCTTGGCTTACCAAGGGTGAAAAGGGATAATTTGCATATTTAGTAGCAGTGCATTGTGGGTCACCACAAATGTTCACTTATAGCTGAATAATTGCAGATTTCCTTCTGTTTTAAGAAGGCAAATTACACCAAGCTTTGTTTGTTTTTTTTAGTAGGAGGTCTTGTTGGTCCCTTTTTTCTCCCTATACATTCGGAGTGGTTTGGGTCACCCTGAGCTGCTTGGTTACTCGGTTGTACTGGTCCAAGCCCTATCTCATACTGCCATATCAATCCCTGCCAAGTACTGATGAGGACCAAAAGTCTGAAACAGGCTGTCTACATGTGGGGTTGATATGACTGTTTAAAATTTAAAGCTATAGGCTTGCTATACACCAGCGGTTCTGGATGCTTGCTTGGCTTACCAAGGGTGAAAAGGGATAATTTGCATATTTAGTAGCAGTGCATTGTGGGTAACCACAAATGTTCACTTATAGCTGAATTATTGCAGATTTCCTTCTGTTTTAAGAAGGCAAATTACTCCAATACAGTGGGCAGCATTGCAGGAAGTGACGACAGTGGAACGCACGCTGGAACGTGGAAGAGGTGAGTCATCCCCGCCCGCTGCCTCTTACTAATAGTGGCGGCTGCTGCTGAGCTTAAGCAGGAGAGGGAGCGCATATGGGGGACCCAGGTGAGGGAGGGGGGTCCTGCTGAGCTTAAGCACAAGGGGACCCAGGTGAGGGAGTGGGGGGGTCCTGCTGAGCTTAAGCTGCAGGGAGAATGCACATGGGGACCCAGGTGAGGGAGGTCCTGCTGAGCTTAAGCTGGAGGGGGAGCGCACATGGGGGACCCAGGTGAGGGGGGTCCGACTCCCCGCCGCTGTGCCCAATACCCCCTTCCTGCCCTCTACCCCCTTATGCAGTGTATGCTACGCCGCGGGTCGGCTAGTATGCATTATTAGGCTGTGTTTATTTATTTATTTATTAATTTCTCACCTTAAAGTAAACATACCAATGAACTGTTGCAATATTTATCCTCCTACTCCTAAAAATTACTTTTGTAAGTACGGTAGTTTTTTTTTTTTAAACATTAATTTTTATTGCCAAGATTGCATAAAATTGTAGAACAGCAATTAAGTACAATTGGCTGTGGACAGATCAAATCAACGCAAAGGTAAATAATTTGTATCAACTAGTAAGAGTAGGTACACATTAAGTAGTAATGTACATCATAATGACAAGAAGGGAGATATAAAGTTTAATATGACAGGTAAACATGGTAATGAAGTAAGTTCACGTAATTCTCCACAGTTTCTAGCATTGGTCATCTAAGTGTCATAATTTCTTCTACATGTTAATATTGATTGTGGCTAGTGCGAAAGTTTGAGTTAAGGGAGGGGGGGTACTTAGCACACCAGTTGGCCACAATCAGGTGACGCTGTAACATTTGCGGCTGCGGGCATGCAGGGTGTCTCCGCTGCCGCCTCGGTTCCCTGTTTGCAGGTTGTTTCCGTTCCGCTGTCGTCTAGCATGCCGAGGACGGAATTGTCAGTGACTCATAGGATTCTGGTATCGCGCGGCCGCGCGCGTAGACAGGACCTTTATGCTGGGAGAAGGCGCGTCAGCTGACCAGCTGGTCGGCTGACGTCAGAGGGGACTCACGCCGCTCATGATTGGTTGATTCCTGTGGTCGCAGCTGTGAGGTCTCCTCTGCTTCTTAAGCCTTCTCTGCTCACTCGCAACCTGTCTGCAGTTGCGAATACATACGTGTAAGCGCTCAGACCTTAGACTAGTATCCGGTGTGCTTTGATCTGGGAGGAAACCAGGGATTTCACACAAGACTAGGATTATTGTTATTACTGTATATTTAATACTCTGTGTATGACTCTGGCTATCGCTGACTCTGCTCTTGCTTATTGATTCTGTACCTCTGCCCATCTGATCTAGTTTCTGAAACACTGCCTGAATACTCACTACTCTCTGGCTTACTGATTCTGTGCTGTATCTGTCTCTCAGTTGCCGAACCCAGCCTGTCTGACCTGTCTACTCACCAGTGGGCCCTTGCCACTGGTGAGGTGTTCCAATAGTGTCCACCAGCTCCTCTGGTGAGGTTCTGCCAAACTAGTCAGTTACTGTGTTCTTATAGTGCCCACCAGCTCCTCTGGTAAGGCCTAGTTTCTACTCTGTACTGTTGCACCAATCACTAAACACTATTGCATTATCCTGTTAGCTATACTTGTATTATTGGTGATTCTGCAGATCACATATAATCAGACATCTGTGTTGCTACACCAATCGTTACAGAACCGCAGACCAAAAAATGACTATGGATACACTGTTCAGTCACGTTGAATGCTTGATTACAGCGGTTAATCAGATGTCTCATGCGGTTAACACCCAGCAGACTCAGATTCACCAATTATCTGAGAGGGTGCAAAGCATTCAAACATCCACTGTACCAGTGTCATCCCCTGTTGTCCTGGAGCCCAGGTTCCCTCTTCCTGAGAGGTTTTCTGGGCATAGGGCCGATTTCCGGAATTTTAGAAATCGGTGCCTGTCATATTTTGAGTCATGTCCTAGCATATCAGGGTCCGAGAGTCAGAGGGTCATATTAATAAAGACTTTGTTATCTGGAGATTCACAGGCATGAGCCTACAGTCTTCCCGATACCCATGAGGCTTTGACATCGGTTCAGGATTTCTTTAAGGCTATGGCAGTTATGTATGATGATCCTGATTTAGTGGTGACGTCAGAAAGGAAGCTTAAGACCCTCAGACAAGGGCCTAACACTGTGGAAGTGTATGCAGCAGAGTTTAGAAGGTGGGCAATGATGGCCAGATGGGGGCAGCATGCTTTACCGGTACTTGACTGTTTTTTATCGGGGTTATCTGATGCAGTAGCTGATCTGATGTTGGGCCATCCTGAACCTAAAACCCTAGATGAGGCAATCTCTTTGGCAGTTAAGACTGATCGTCGTGTACGACATCAAAGACAGACCCGGGGTAAAATCACTAGGGGATCCTCTATGATTCCTACTCCTTCTCAGCCTGACCCTGTGCAACCAATTCCATCCAGTCTCCCCGAACCTGAAAAGATCAAGAGACCTTTGTTGAGATCTTGTTCACGGGATACTGGGAAGGAAAATGTATATTGCTCGCTGGTGGTTGGTGGTACCACTTTAGAGGATTCAGCTATACTATTAAGGGATAATAGACTACTCCTCCCATGTACTATTAGTTGGGGAGATCAAGTCCAGACCACACAGGCTTTCGTAGACTCAGGCTCTGCGGCCAACTTTATGGACTATGATTTCGCCGTTAAGCTTGGTCTTCCTCTCCAGTCCTTGGGCTATCAGCTCGTAGTTACTGCAGTGGACGATTCACCACTGCAGGGGAAACGATCTCTTTCCCAAACTCCTGAAATCTTATGTCAGATTGGGGTTCTGCATAAAGAACAGATACCATTTCTTGTTCTCAAAATGGCTACCTCCACTGTGATCCTTCGTATGCCGTGGCTTCAGAAACATTCCCCTCAGAGTGACTGGAGTTCCAAACAGTTGCTAAGTTGGTCTCCTTTTTGTCATCATCATTGTTTGGGGAAAGTCACGGTATGTGCCACCCAGGTTCAAGTGGAGGGGTTGCCTATTCAGTACTCTGAGTTTTCAGACGTGTTCTGTCCCCGGGCTGCAGACAAGCTTCCACCCCATCGAAGTTTTGACTGCCCAATTTACTTAAGATCAGGTTGTATGCCCCCTAGGGGCCATCTGTATAATATTTCCGGGCCTGAGAAACTTGCTATGCGGGAATATATTACTGACAATTTGGCCAAAGCATTTATTCATCCGTCCAGGTCCCCGGCCGGGGCAGGCTTCTTTTTTGTTAAGAAAAAGGACGGTGGGCTTAGGCCCTGTATCGATTACAGGGGTTTGAACAAGATTACAGTAAAAAATTGTTATCCTCTTCCCCTGATCGATGATTTATTCTCTCAGATTACTGATGCCAGTGTCTTTACCAAACTTGATCTTAGGGGGGCATACAACCTGATCCGCATAAGGCAAGGTGATGAATGGAAGACGGCGTTCAACACGCCGACGGGCACTACGAGTATCTTGTTATGCCCTTCGGGTTGTGCAACGCACCCGCCGTCTTCCAAGATCTGATCAATGAAGTTTTTAGGGAGGTTCTGGGACAATTTGTCCTCGTCTATTTAGATGACATCCTCATTTTTTTACCTACTCTGGCAAAACACAGGGAACATGTAAAGTACGTTTTGAGGAAGCTACGTCAGAATTCCCTGTACGCTAAGATTGAAAAATGCCTCTCTGAGGTTTCAGAAGTCCCTTTTTTAGGGTATGTGATCTCCACGGCAGGCTTGTCTATGGACTCCAGTAAGGTGTCTGCTGTCCTGGAGTGGCCTCAACCTTTGGGTCTGAAGGCACTCCAGCGATTTCTTGGCTTCGCCAATTACTACAGAAGATTCATAAAGGGGTTCTCTTCTGTAGTGGCACCTCTTACTGAACTTACCAAGAAGGGGGCATATACCTACAACTGGTCGGCAGAGGCACAAGCGGCGTTTTCATCACTCAAACAGTAGTTCTGTTCTGCCCCCATCTTGAGACATGTAGATGTGTCCTTTCCCTTTATCGTTGAGGTGGATGCTTCTGAGGTTGGGGTGGGGGCTGTGCTCTCTCAACATTCCAGCCTACAGGGCAGGTTGCATCCATGCACTTTTTTTGCTAGGAAGTTTTCTCCTGCCGAGAAAAATTATGATTTTGGGAATCGTGAGTTACTGGCGATCAAACTCGCATTTGAGGAGTGGCGGCATTGGCTGGAGGGGGCTGAGCATACCATAACAGTCTATACGGATCATAAAAACCTAGAATATATTGAAGGGGCTAAACGTCTCACCCCTAGACAGGCCCGCTGGTCTTTATTTTTTACGCGATTCAGATTTGTCATTACGTATAGACCAGGAAGTAAAAATTTGAAGGCAGACGCGTTGTCTAGATGCTTCGAACCTGAGACTGTGCAACCCACCTCTCCAGTGAGCATTATTCCCGAGAGAGTGGTCCTGGCAGCTGCAGGTATTCAGGATGCCCAGACTTCAGTTGAGATCTCTTCCCAGCGGGGCGGGTGCTTACACTCTGAGGAATGGAATTTCATACCAGGTGACTTGTTGTGGGCCCTGCCACCCAGAGGTTAGTTCTTCCCCTGTTCCCCTCTCGGGTCGTTGGCACAGGGACATCCTGCCCCATCCCTCCCTGAGGTCTCTGTGGCGCATAAATTTGAAGAGGAGTTTCAGGAGTTGCATCTGGACAGGCCTGGTGAACCGTGTCCGGAGTCCACGCCTCAAGAGGTGGTGGGGGCGTACTGTAACATTTGCGGCTGCGGGCACGCAGGGTGTCTCTGCAGCCGCCTCGGTTCCCTGTTTGCAGGTTGTTTCCATTCCGCCAGCGTCTAGCACGCTGAGGATGGAATGGTCAGTGACTCATAGGATTCTGGTATCACGTGGCTGCGCGCGTAGACTGGACCTTTATGCTGGGAGGAGGCGCGTCAGCTGACCGGCTGGTCGGCTGACGTCAGAGGGGACTCACGCCGCTCGTGATTGGTTGATTCCTGTGGGCGCGGCTGTGAGGTCTCCTCTGCTTCTTAAGCCTTCTCTGCTCACTCTCAACCTGTCTGCAGTTGCGAATACATACATGTTAGCACTCAGACCTTAGACTAGTATCCGGTGTGCTTTGATCTGGGAGGAAACCAGGGATTTCACACAAGACTAGGATTATTGTTATTACTGTATATTTGATACTCTGTGTATGACTCTGGATATCTCTGACTCTGCTATTGCTTATTGATTCTGTACCTCTGCCCATCTGATCTAGTTGCTGAAACACTGCCTGAATACGTACTCTCTGGCTTACTGATTCTGTACTGTATCTGTCTCTCAGTTGCCGAACCCAGCCTGTCTGACCTGTCTACTCACCAGTGAGCCCTTGCCACTGGTGAGGTGTTCCAATAGTGTCCACCAGCTCCTCTGGTGAGGTTCTGCCAAACTAGTCAGTAACTGTGTTCTAACAGTACCCACCAGCTCCTCTGGTGAGGTTCTGCCAAACTAGTCAGTAACTGTGTTCTAATAGTACCCACCATCTCCTCTGGTGAGGTTCTGCCAAACTAGTCAGTTACTGTGTTCTTATAGTGCCCACCAGCTCCTCTGGTAAGGCCTAGTTTCTACTCTGTACTGTTGCACCAATCACTAAACACTATTGCATTATCCTGTTAGCTATACTTGTATTATTGGTGATTCTGCAGATTACATATAATCAGACATCTGAGTTGCTACACCAATCGTTACAGACGCGTAGCACATAATATCTGCAATATTTCTAAGCAATTACACTTTTATGGCTGTAATATGCTTATCAGTGATGTTTACTATATTCCCGACAAGGTACTGACAAGACAGAAGCTGTCACTAGAGATGGCTCAGCCTAGGAGAACTCACGGAGAAGCACATGATCAGTTTGATCAGCTGATAGATTTGTAAGCCTCTGATTTGCTATGATGACTTCCTGGTATAACACATGATCATGACCAGCAAATCAGAGCCTTACAAATCTATCAACTGATCATGTGCTTCTCCATGAGTTCTCCAAGGCTGGGCCATCCCTAACTGTCACTTCCATGCCTAGAAATTGACTCTATCAGGAAGCAAAATAAAACAAGTAAAACAGCCTGTAATTAATATGTTTGTACTGTACAGTCACATGTTTATCTCATCATGTTAAATGTTGCCTCGAGTACACGTTAAGTGTTAAAACACTGTGGAAATTTGTGGAAGCTTAATAAATAAGTATAATAAATGTCATGTATAAGTAACCCCTGTAATACAAAGCTTTATAAATTTATATTCTACTAAATGTACTTTTTCTGCTGTTTAGCTCAGGTTGGAGAAGAATAATATAACATTTTGGGAAAAATATACATCCTAATATTCCAGCACATGAGGCCAATATGGAAAACACCTCCACAGCCACCATGTATTTCCCTCTGGTGCTGATATAGGCCGGGATCATGGCAATCGAGACACTGCAGAACACCAGCATGCTGAACGTGATGTACTTGGCCTCATTAAAGCTGTCTGGTAATGTCCTCACCATGAAAGCCAGGAGAAAACTCACAGCTGCCAGAAACCCCATATAACCCAACACAGAGTAGAAGCCAATCACTGACCCCTCGTTACACTGAATGATGATTACTCCAGGAGAAGAGAACATGTCATACTCCTGATAAGGAGGAGACACTGACAACCAGACAACACAAATCAGAGCTTGTACAGAAGAGCAGGTAACAACTAAGGAATTGGAGACTTTGACTTTGATTAGTTTTCTCCAGTAGCTTCCAGGTTTGGTGGCTTTGAAGGCAATGCAGACAGTGACAGTCTTGGCCAGAACACAGGAGACCGAGATGGTAAAGAAGACCCCAAATGACACCTGTCTCAGCATGCAGGTAATGTCCACAGGACGTCCGAGGAACAAGAAGACACAGAGGAAGCTCAGCAGGATGGAGGTCAGGAGAATGATGCTCACAGTCCGGTTATTGGCCTTCACTACTGGAGTGTCACAATAAAAAATAAAGTTCCCTAAAACTAAAATGGTCATGAATGAAAATAATAAAGTTGCCAATGAAAATATTAATGTCAGTACATCATTGTCATAGGATAGAAAATCATAGGATCTGGGGACACATCTTGCTTTCCTCTCATCAGGCCATTCTTCATCAAGACATCTGAAGCAGCTTCCACTGTCTGCAAAGAGAAAGGCAAAGAAATGACATTATCTACATGAAAAAAAAAAATCAAATTATCCATCTTTTAACCTCCTGTGCGGTATGTCCGATACTGTGTCAGGGTAGAAAAATTAGCTAAAAGCGGTATGCCGGGGTGTTAGGTATGCCGCTCAGAAGGGTTTTATACTAAGTATTTTAGCCTCAGAATAATTTAGCAAGGTATAGGGGTCCCCAGTATAGTTTAGCAAGGTATAGGGGTCCCCAGTATAGTTTAGCAAGGTATAGGGGTCCCCAGTATAGTTTAGCAAGGTATAGGAGTCATCAGTATAGTTTAGCAAGGTATAGGGGTCCCCAGCGTAGTTTAGCAAGGTATAGGGGTCCCAGTATAGTTTAGCAATGTATAGGGGTTCCCAGTATAGTTTGGCAACATATAGGGGTGCCCAGTAAAGTTTAGCAAGGTATAGGGGGCCCAGTATAGTTTAGCAAGGTATAGACGTCCCTAGTATAGTTTAGCAAGGTATAGGGGTTCCCAGCATAGTTTAGCAAGGTATAGGGGTTCCCAGTATAGTTTAGCAAGGTATAGGGGTCCCAGTATAGTTTAGCAATGTATAGGGGTTCCCAGTAAAGTTTCGCAAGGTATAGGGGTTCCCAGTATAGTTTATCAAGGTATAGGCATCCCCAGTATAGTTTAGCAAGGTATAGGGGTCCCCAGTATAGTTTATCAAGGTATAGGGATTCCCAGTATAGTTTAGCAAGGCATAGGAGTCATCAGTATAGTTTAGCAGTGTATAGGGGCCCCAGTATAGTTTAGCAAGGTATAGGGGTTCCCAGTATAGTTTAGCAAGGCATAGGGGTCATCAGTATAGTTTAGCAAGGTATAGGGGTTCCCAGTATAGTTTAGCAAGGTATAGGGGTCATCAGTATAGTTTAGCAAGGTATAGGGGTTCCCAGTATAGTTTAGCAAGGTATAGGGGTTCCCAGTATAGTTTAGCAAGGTATAGGGGCCCCCAGTATAGTTTAGCAAGGCATAGGGGTTCCCAGTATAGTTTAGCAAGGTATAGGGGTTCCCAGTATAGTTTAGAAAGGTATAGGGGTTCCCTGTATAGTTTAGCAAGGCATAGGGGTTCCCAGTATAGTTTAGAAAGTTATAGGGGTCCCCAGTATAGTTTAGAAAGTTATAGGGGTCCCCAGTATAGTTTAGCAAGGTATAGGGGTCCCCAGTATAGTTTAGAAAGTTATAGTGGTCCCAGTATAGTTTAGCAAGGTATAGGGGTTACCAGTATAGTTTCACAACATATAGGGGTTCCCAGTAAAGTTTAGCAAGGTATAGGGGTCCCCATTGTAGTTTAGCAAGTTATAGGGGTCCCCAGTAAAGGTAGCTAGCTATAGGTGCGCTAGTATAGTTGCCCCCACCCCCTGAACTCCCCCTGCAGCGATCCTCAGTGCCATTACTCACCAAGCCCCTCATCCACGCCAATCGCAGCAGCTCTGATCCCCACCACACACAACCCCGTTCTTCTCTGTGCGGAGCATGGGGAGGCGGTGTCATGATGTCAGATGTTCCGCACAGTGAAGACAGGGGCTGTGTGTGGCTGTGATGCTGTGATCGGTGTGAATGAGGGGCTTGGTGAGTATAGGAGCTAGGTATCACTGCAGTAGGAGTTCAGGGGGTGGTGGTGGGGGGGGGGGGGGGAATAACTAGGGAAATATTTAATATTATTCCATTAAAGGTCGGGTTTCCTTGAAAAAAATTTGTCTATTCTCTAGTTTTAACTTTTTTTAGGCTCCACATTACATTGTATTTCAAATCTAGGTTTATTTTACTATGAAAAGCCTGTGGAGCTTGAAAATTAAGCATGAAGGTCAATCAGGTGAATGGTGGGTGGGAGTGAAGGAATGACTGAAATCGATACTTTCAGGTATTTTCTTCATTGAGTGGCTGCTTGTCGAGTTTTTCGACCATTATTCACATAGAGGCTTCATTACAGCAAAGGATAGTGGAGAGGGACTAATGATAAAGGATCATAGTATACTACAGCACATAGAGGACACATGGGCAGGCAGCAGCTGTATAAACGAGGCCAAATAGCTGTCAGCGGGAAAGGTAACTAATTATACCATTCCTCAGGGCCGGGTCAAGACAGCTGCAAGAGAGGCTCCAGCCTCAGTACACAGTGTAGGAGGGGGTGCTGGGCAGAGGCAAGAGAGTCTCCAGCCTCAGAGTGCAGTGTAGGAAGCGGCGCACAACTCACTCAGCTATCATTCCCCTATTGTGTTTGTAGCAGAGAGAAATAATAAAAGGAGATACATGGCAGTGACTGCAAGCCAGATAACTAGATAACTAGAAATTAAGATGTTGGGGGGGGGGGGGGTTGGGGGCCCTGGGGAGCCTGTTATTCTAATAGCAATCAATGTTTGATGGCTGGGGTGGGAGGGATGGGGGGCGCACTTTGGTTTCTCAGCCTTGGGTGCTGGAGGACCTTGTCCTGGCTCTGGATATATCATAATGGTACATGCTAGGCTGGCTACAGCATGTAGTGTTGGTGGTGGTTTAGTGGTGAAGTGAGCTACCTACCACGCACTCAGTCCTGGGTTCAATTCCCAGCCACGGTATGTAAGCTGGCTTTTGAAATACTACAGTTCCCTGGAAGACGAGACTCTCCTCCCTCCGGGAGAAGGGAGGAAGAAAATATGGCTACCATTTAGGATAAACAGGGTCACTTTTGCGATTATTTTAATTTTTCCGGCAGAATTCGTAATTCCGCGGAATTTCGGACAAATCCTGCGGAATTTTCATAGCGACGGAATTTAACGCTGACGGAATCCGCGACTTCCGCCGGAACGGAATTTGCTCTTTCCGATCATGCCTAGTGGAGAGACAACCACAGGAATTAGGTCAGAATGCTGGCAGTAGTGGAGGACTTATAGAGGTTGAGGACCTGTTGGGAGACTACAGTGCTGGAGGGACCAGCAGTGGTTCAATAAAGGTTCCCTCAGTTTACAGTTGAGTACATTCACATTTCTATAAGTTACCATTTCAGGAGCTGCATATAACTGCAGCTGCATTACTGGTATTTCACTATTGCTTTAACTACCCCAAATATACAGTATTTTGATATGACCTAGGAGGGGGTAGGAACATTTTTTCTCATAATAACAGACAATTTTTTAGAAAATGTAAATTACATTTTTCTGGATCATTCATGTGCTCCATTGTTCTCCACTGCTCTATGATCTTATTAAATAAACTATGTATTTATTATTTTAGTCTCCATTGGAAAATCTCACCTGTGACATTGGACATCTCTCCCTCAGAACAGGGGATGCAGTCATAGCAACAGGCATAGATGTTTCCATTTGGAGATTTCCTGTAGCCAGGAGGACATCGGTCATTGCACCGGGATTTCGGCATCTTGTACATGTAGTAAAGAAAAATTGGAAAAAAAAAGAAATATAGAGGGCCACATGCAATTACCAAACTCGACCAGGGATAAGCACTGCCGAGTTCTTAAATTAGGCCTCGGGAATGTCGCCTACTGCAATTGCATTTGACATCATTGGAAGCAGTGACACGCTACACACGCAGACTGGTTGGTTTTTCCCAGCTGCTGACAGCAGGGCCTCCCTAGCTGTGTTAACACTCAGCAGGCGGACAGTGGATACCACAATTAGCGGTATGCTTACCCATGGATGCTACACTCTAGTGATCTATGAGGCTTCTGCTTCTTTTTACTTAATTCTATTTTATGTACGCGGTCACATGGTGACCTTTTTATCATTTTTCTAATAAATAGAGACTTCTTTAAACAAGTGTTTTTATTTGGAGGTGAAAATATGCCAGGAGACCCCAGGAGACCGGAGGACACAAATACCCAGCAGTTGGAGCCAGTGTGGCTTTGGGGTGGCCTAGGCCCCAGATGTGAAATGGAAACTGGTGGCCGCAGGATCTGGTGATCTGATAGGGGGGGGGGGGTGTTGACATCAATTTGGTGCAACAGCCGAAGACCTCTATAATATAATCTGTGACTGGACTTGAGTGCTTTGTGCTGATGCCCCCTTTTAACCTTTTGTGTACTAAAAGCTATTCACAATAGCAGGGGAGCCATGGGCATAGCAATCACCTCTGTGACCCCTGCAATTGCTGGGGACCCAGAGGCTTTGGGGGCCCCTCCTCCTTCCTCTTCCCCAACCGCAAGTGCAGTCATTTAGCAAAAAAGCCTCCCTGCTGGCTCACAAAAATCTGTCCCAGCCACCTCCTCCCACCATGCAGAGTAGCAAGTAGCGGGAGCGTCTGTCGTTTTTTCTAGCTTCCAGATGTTGCTTCATAGCAGAACATTCCCTGCTGCCATTCGCTTGCTCCCGATCTTTTGACCCTCATGGGCTTCGGGGACCAAGGGGGGCCCTATTATTATTTAGTATTTATATAGCGCCGACATATTACGCAGCGCTGTACAGTGTATATATATATCTTGTCACTAACTGTCCCTCAATGGAGCTCACAATCTAATCCCTACCATTGCCATATGTCTATATTATGTAGTGTATGTACTGTAGTCTAGGGCCAATTTTTAGAGGGAGCCAATTAACTTATCTGTATGTTTTTGGAATGTGGGAGGAAACCAGAGTACCCGGAGGAAACCCACGCAGACATGGAGAGAACATACAAACTCTTTGCAGATAGTGCCCTGGCTGGGATTCGAACCAGGGACTCAGCGCTGCAAGGCGAGAGAGCTAACCACTACACCACCGTGCTGCTATTAAGTCTAGCTATGCCTCTGAGGGGAGTGCTTAACCTTAAAGAACTTTTGCTTGAGGTGTTTGAGCCTGGTGTTATTGAACTGTTCTTGCAGTGGAGGGGCTTATACACACCATGCACTTTTCCCATCAGATGGACTGAACGGACGATCAATCATTTTCAGCATGTTCAATCTGCTTCTCGTCCAGAAAGAGATGAATTTTATGCAGTACTGATTTCAAAATCCATCACTTTCTCCATCGGAAGCAGATCGGACATGCTGGAAATTATCGAACAATCAGTCAATCTGACAGGAAAATTGCATGATCTGTATAAGCCCCTCACCTTGCTAGCACATTCTGTTGTCCTCTGAATCTCACCGTCCCCAACGGGTGCAAACCTGCAGCCTGCTAGTATATATTTTTTCATATACATAAACAAAGAACAGTTTAAAGAAACAACAATCACAAATTGATTTTGTTGCCAGCTGATATTGTACCTTGTTTGTTCTCCAAGTAAAATCCTGTGATTTAATTTCCACTGTTTTTCCAATTCTGATGCCATGAAAGGAAGCAATTGCTGAGGCAGTAAATTTAATTTTGTCCCCATTTTGGGTAGTAATTAAGTTTCCTAAAAGTATCTCAGAAGGGATCTCGATATTCTCTCTGAGTACGGTCTCTCGTCCAATTGATTCTGTGTCATTAAATCTTTTCACATAGCGATGCAGCTTTCCACAGAAGACATGTGTTATCATATACAGTTTTCATCAATGATCATTCATAATCAATCACTATAATCATCATCATTACCCATTATTATCATGAGTTTTGCTTGAGGGTAGGAACAGACTAGGCGAGCGTTGCGGAAAATGTAATGAAAACATACATAATGCAAGTCAATGGACCACATGAAAAAACGCATATGTTTGCATTCTTCAATGTGTGTTTTTAAAAACGCTGGTCTTTCTGCATATTTTTCCAAAACGCATCTAAAACGCACATAATGAAGTCAATTGTGACTCAGAGGTATTGCGTTTTAGTGCGTTTTTTTATGCGTTTTGAATGCTTTTTTATGTGGTTTTTTTTTAACAAGTTTAATAATGTATTTCCGCTTCCTGTTGACTTCCTGGTGATTTGCATAAAAAACATTTAAAAAACACATGCAAAATGCATATAAAACGCATATGCAATTTATATATGCGAACTGCAAATGCGCACAGAAAACGCATGGAAAACGCACTTAAAACGCACAAATGCATATGCAGCAAAATGCTACCTTTCCCACACTGCCTAGTGTGTTTCTACCCTGAATAAAAAAGTGTTGCAACCAATGCCTTTCTACATGGCTGCCATAAGGACATCAGAACCATTACAGCTATATGGAGCCTGGAGACCCTAGAAATCCCATGGGTCCCCTCAAGACCACTGACTTGGTGGTGGTTCAAAATTTAGAGATTGTTGGGATGAACCAACTCTCAAGCTTTGTTCTAAAAAAATGACTTTAAAAATGCTGTCATTTTTCAGAGTTTAACTTCCTAAACGTTATGCCGCTCAGGAGGTTTTGCAGTTAGAGTCCCCCTGAACAAAAAGCTGTAGCTAGCACTAAGCTAGCTAGCGTAAGCAGCCGGCACCCTCTGATTGCTGCCGCTCCCCGATTATACTTTACCCAGCTGGATCCAGCGATTGGCGCAGTCTCCCCGCACAGCTCCGGTCATTACTATGGGGAGGATCACACATGACGTCATGCGCAGACCCGATCCTCCCCCATAGAGAGACCGGAGCTGTGTGGAAAGGCTGCGCTGATCGCTGGAGCCAGGGGGGGGGGGAAATATATTAAGTGGCTGGATCGGGGGATCGGCGGCGATCAGAGGGTGCCTGGCACTTGTACTAGCTAGCCTAGTGCTAGCTACCGCTTGTGGGGGCATTAAACCTTTTAGAATCTTTGTGGGGGACTTGTAATTTAAGCGAGCAGTAGCATACCGCTAAGGAAGTTAAAAACCATTTTTCCTTTGTAATTTTAAAATCGATTTTCTCAAAAACTACAATGTCTTTTTGGAAAATGTTTTGACTTGTAGAAGCAGCTGAGTGACAACTGAAGGGATTTGCGTTGTCGAATCTGTTAGAGAGGGAAGTGCAGTAGAATGGGGAGGGGGGGGGGGGCTAATCATTAAGCAAAAAAACAAAACAAAACGATGTTATTCATAAAAATCTCATAAACACAGAGTCAGGGACCTCGGAGGAACTCCTCTGGAAAGAAGAAGGGCCAAATGACCAAATGATGAATGTCATAGCCAGTTACTGAATTGTAAAGTTAGTTTGAAGAAAAACAATAATTTGAGTGTAGGTGGCGATTGGATGTTCAGAGAGCAGTCAGCAGTAATCCGTGTAATGAAACAAGGCGGGCAGCAGCTAAGCTCTTTAGGTGTCAGTTATTAATTGTCAGCTTAGCAGGAAGGGGGGATTTATTTGCTCAATGTACATCCGGGGAAATTTGGAACTTCAGTTGTCAAAATGTAACGATCGGTGAAGCACAGAGAGGATCTGATTACCGGTGATCTGCAGTATCACTGGGAATACAGATGTATACCAGATTATAAGTGATCTGCAGTATCACCGATAATCCGATATACCAGCTAACTCTTTTCACCTGAGTAGAGTGTAGTGTTAGGTGTAACAGTAACACTTTGAGGACAAGGCCTCAGTGCAGTCAGGAGTACTGCACGGATTCCTTCCGCAGACCTGGACTCTCCAAGACGGGAGGAGTCAGGCAGACGGTAGGAAGGATAGTCTGAAAGTAACCCTCTGGAGGAGGTGTCACTAACAGAACGGGAAACCGCCTCTAACAGTAAGGTCGGTTCTCGAGGTCGGACAAGCCAGGTCGTACACACACGGACAGATAAAGTACAAGATCAGGAGGCAAAGGCGGAGTCTAAGTACAGGCAGGGTTCGGCAACAGGGTATCAGAAATATCGAGGTACAAGATCAGGAGGCAGAAGCAGAGTCTGAGTACAGGCAGGGTTCGGCAACAGGGTATCAGAAATATCGAGGTACAAGATCAGAGTTAAAGGAGAGTAGTCAGGCAGGCAAAGGATCATAACAAATAATCGCAATCAAACTAGTACTTTAAGCTATCAACAGAATCTAGCTAAGTGTAGGATTACAGCTCCAGCTGGTCCCGGTACACTTGCGGATCTGACTACGGATCTGGGTGCTCCCACATATGTGATCGCAACGCCAGACACCAGAGAAATGACCAGCTAGCAGTATATATACACCACCATCTTCTCAGCACCTCCCTAAGTGCTGGACCAATGAGGAGTGTAGCCCGAGTCAGCTGACCAGCCTGGTCAGCTGACTCACTTCTGGCTGCAATATATATCCTGCCTCTCCGCACGCACGCGCGTACTTCTGAACCTGAAGGGACTACGAGTCCCAGCCACAGCAGCCCCGCTCTGCGGAGTCTCCGCAGCTGGGACACGTGCGCTAACCGCCATGCCCTGCACGGGGACAGCCGCCTCAGACTGAGTGGAGGCGGCTGCCTCCCCGTGCTTAGCCCCATCGTGCGCAGAAAGAGCCGCCTGCTGCTGACTCCTGGCGGCGGCTCTTCTGCGAATTCTGACACAAAATAGCTTCAGGCTTTCATCTATGGATGAAATAGCAAAGTGTTTGTTCTGTGTGGAGAAGAGAACTTTGGTGAGGACTATTAATTTGCAGGGAGATGTGTTTTGGCAGAGGTCAGCGCAGGGGCATAACTTACAAAACATGGGTCCTCCCCCCCCCCAGCAAAACTGTGATGAGGTGCCTTAATGTTCACAACCCTTCCTTTCCCTAATCTTGGTGACCCCCACAGCCTGGGAGCCCATCTTACAAGGCTTATAGAACAAGTGTGTCTACTAGGATCTTCCACCAGGATCTTCACTGGATAGCTTCATTAGGTATGCTTTTATCTCACTTGAAGGAATCTGCTCTGGGACACCCCAGAATTTTACATTATTTCTGCTGTTGTGATCCTCCAGGTTAGCAGACTTGGACCTTAACCAAGCAATATCAGATGCATGGGACTCAGTGGCATCATTCATGGTGTTGTATGTCTGTGTCACTTTTGTGGGAACAGTTGTCAGACTCAGAGCTGCTCCCGGCACCATTTTGATTAGGTTTCAGCATCAATTGTGGGCCTCCCCAGGAAGAAGTCCGTCAATTTGTGGAGTTTCGGCAGCCTCCTCTCTTTGCACTTTTTAGCACTCTTGAGGTCCAGGGACATCTCCTCCACCTCCAAGGTTGGTGGTATGCATCACATCTGTACAGCCTTGGTCAAGCAATGCCACCCAAGGGATTGGATTCTCATCCCCGTTGAATGACAAGCCTTGTCCATGTGTATGAGACTGAATTCCTAAGTGCAGGTGATTAAAGAATTATATATATACTAGCTGATGGCCCGGCATGTATTTTGCTGGTATTGGCTCCACCCACTTTTTCTAACCCTAACACACAAGTACTCAATTACTCAATGACCAAGTCTGTGTGGCTCCAATCCCTTTTCTGAATTTGAACCACAATCAACCAATGATGGCCAACTGTATTCGGTTTGAGGCTTGTGCCTTAAACAGTGCAAGAATAGCAGCAATAAATATTCCCCTTGAAAATCAATAGGCAAATTTTGATTGGCTTTTGTAGGCTCCACCCACTTTTCTGAATGTTATTACCAGTCACCAGTGACTAGAGATGGTCAAGTAGATGCAAATAACTTCGAGTTAACTTCGAGTATAACTTCAATGCAAATGTATGCAAATTTATATGCACATTTATGCAGCTGGAAAATGAACCAATTAAATCCTGCTGAGGTAAAATGTGATTGTTTCATTTTCAAGCTGAATAAATTGCATAAAAAGTTGCATACATTTGCATCAACTCGAAGTTATTTGCATCTACTTGACCATCACTACCAGAGACCAACTATGCAAAGTGTGAAAACCCTACCATTAACAGTGTAAGAATGGCTGCCATTTACATTTTACCAGTGAAATTTGTATGTCTCCACCAACTGATGACTAGGTTATGTAATTGGCTGGTGTTGGCTGCGGCCACTTTTCCTAACCCTCACACACAATTACTCAATTAGGCCCGGTTCACATTAGCGTTCGCTATCCGGATTTTCCGGATCTGATCCGGACCGCATACTGTACAAACGGAACGTACGTTCCGCATAGCAATGCAAAGGCTATGCGGACGTTCACATACGTACGTTCCGTACAGTACGGAGCCGGACTGGATCCGGACTCCGAACTCTTTTCCAACATGCGCTATTTTTTGTGTCCGGATCTCCGGCCCACGCATCCTGACCGGAGCCTGACCTGAGCCTGACAGCACCATCAGGAACACAGAAACCAATGGGAAACGGAAGGCACAGAACACACTGCCTACAAAAACCTGACGTTCTACCCCACTTCCTATGCGTATCCAAGCGGCCATTTCGGATGGGGACACGTGGGCCAAGCATGTCTGGAGTGGAGCAGCAGTGACAGACGTGCTGGAGCTGTTTGGCAGAATATCGGAGGTGGAGGTGATGCCTACAGCGGAGGAACCTGATTGTACAGGTGCACCTTCTGCTGATCCCAACATTTTTTTATTTATATTTAACTATTTTTTGCCCACGGATCCGGATGGCAGCCTGATGCATGCCTGATACAAACGGACCGGATCCTGATCGGAACCGTACGGTTCTGATCAGGATCAGGTCAGGATCCGATCAGGATCCGGTCCGTTTACTTGCCAAAACGCAAGTGTGAACGGGGCCTTACTAAGTTTGTGAGTTTTGCGGTCTTTGGCATCAATCATTTGCATTGGAAGGAAACAAATCTGATTTTCTGTTTGTGGCTCCACCCCTTTTCTGAATTTGAACCACAGTCACCCAATGATGACCAACTGTATTCTGTTTGAGGCTTGTGCTATTAACAGTGCAAGAATGGCACTCTTATTATTAGTATAATCATTATTATCATTATAAACATGATCACCTTGTCATCTTTATCATCATCATCATTAACCTGTTCCGTATCGGCTGTCTCTGGCCCCTTAATGACCAGAGACTGATAGTACAGCAAAGCGGTGCAAAGCAGCACTTAGCGACGTATCTCCACTCCGTCCCACCGCTCTCCCAGCAGTGCAGGTCCCTCTATCTGTTGTCTTTATGACGGCAGAGCTCTGTGTACGGGTCAGGAGCCGCTTTCATTGTCTCCTGACCCTCTCAATCAATGTAAGTCAATGGGATTGGCTTACATTGATGACAGGGCCAGGAGCCAATGAAATCAGGTCCTGACCGGCTCACACAGCTCTGCCATCATGTAGATGGCAGTGCTAGTGAATTGCGGCGGGGAGAGAACTGTGGGAGTGGCATGACTGTGTGGCGAAAATTGTTGAAATCTATGTCCTGTGAGAGTCGCGCAGCTACATGCAGGACGTAGATTTCAACCAACTCGGTCCATAAGCGGTTAATAATGTCTACAACATCATCCGACATCAACATCAATCACTATCATCATCAGCACCATTATCTTTATTACCATCCATTCTCACCTTTCTTTAAAGAGAGTCTGAAACGAGAATAAATCTCGCTTCAGACCTCATAGATAACAGGGGCATGTGTGCCCCTGCTAAAACGCTGCTATCCCGCGGCTTAACGGGGGTCCCTGATCCCACAAATCCCCTCGGTACAGCCGGGGAGCGCTTCCTGGTTGGGGCAGGGCTAACCGCCGCAGCCCTGCCCCACGCGCGTCTGTCAGCGCGTATCTCTGCCTCTCCCCCGCCCCTCTCAGTCTTCCTTCACTGAGAGGGGCGGGGGAGAGGCGGCGATGCGCCGCTGATAGATGCGACTGGAGGCAGGGCTGTGGCGGTTAGCCCTGCCTCCAGGAGCGACCAAATGTACGACCAAGTTGTGCGGGGGGGGGGGGGATTTGGGTGTGAAGGGACCCCCGTTTAGCGGCGCGATAGCGGCGGTTTAGCAGGGGCACACATGCCCCTGCTAACTTTGAGCTCTGAAGCGAGATTTATTCTCACTTCAGAGTCTCTTTAAAGTGTACCAGAGCTGCTGCAAGGAAAAAGTTTTATGCATACCTGGGACTTCCTCCAGCCCCATAAGCTTGGATTGCTCCCACGCCGCCCTCCACTGCTCGAAGCTTCGGTATCAGGTCACTTCAGCCAGTCGGGGCCAGTCTACGCAGGAGTAGTGCGCCCTCTATGTATTTCTCCGCCGGCTGCTGGAGAGCTGCATATAGAGTGCACTTCTCTTACATTAGACTGGCCGCGACTGGCTGAAGTGATGGGACCCGATACTGGAGCTACGGGCAGCGGAGGGCGGTGGCGTGGGAACGATCCGAGCTTATGGGGCTGGAGGAAGCCACAGATATGTATAAAACTTTTTCCTTGCAGCAGCTCTGGTACACTTTAAATACCCTTCATTATTAACATTCCCACCACCACCATCATCATTCTACTAAACATCATCATTATTATCTCCACAGTTACAATTAACATTTTAATCATGATCAGTGCACCACTATTCTCAAGGTTATTATCACCATCATCAACAATATTATCTGTGGCTGTGGTGGGGAATTTAGTCATCAATGTCTCCTGGACAAGATTCTGAAAAGTTCTGTGCATTTTCTCAGATCCAGTCACAATAACATAGCGTATGTAACAATTACGACAACAGTACTAATTTATATTCATTTATCTTACAGCTTGCATTAGTCCAAGTGTTCTCCTCCTCAGGAAGTCCATTCTGTGCAGAGCATCGGCCAGAATATATACTGCCATATATGCATATGTTGGTTTTATTTCCCGTGGCTGGAAAAGTGTTGAGGCGAGCGTGTGCTGTTTTGTGCAGTTACCTGCAGAAAATTCGTAAACAAATTGAAAAAATCTATTTTTGACCTGGTTTGGGGAAAGGCATTTAAAGACCTCAAGCTGGACATCTTCCCATAACGGGTCAGAAAGGAGAGCATATGATGTGACTTCATTAATCATAGATGTTATGCCAGGAATGTATTTATGAGGCCAGAAAAAAATTAAGCTGCAGTTGATGGGTTCAATCAAGCCAAGGAGCATATAGTTTATGTGAGCCCATGATTCATGGAGAATTAAGGTAAGATCTTTCTTAACAACACCCAGCTCACGTAAGAAATGAATGAAGTTTGCTAAGAAAATGCCACACATTATTACAACCTCGGCTTTTGATTTCTGAACAATTCTCATTCTCTCTGCATTAGTTGCTGTATGACGAGTAAGTTGAATAACATATTCAATGCAGATCTCATATTGGGCCATCATCTTACTCAGTTCCCTTAGTTCCACATCACCACTGCCATCATTGGGTGTCACCATTCCAACCCAGTTCCAACCAAAATGTAACAAACATTTTATAATAGCTGCATAGCGAATCCACTCATGTGGGGTTAACAGGTGTAACGTTGGGAACATTTCCCTGTCCTTGATCATAGGATCAGTCACTTGGTAATTGATCTGCAAATGGTATGTTGAAAAAAATAAGCCCTTCTTAACCTGTTAGTCTGGCATTTATGATCACATAACTTTTCCCCCGTTACACAATCACAAACTGAAAATATGCTTCAGGTCCTACACACTTTACAAATGTTTTGTTGTTGTCAGGGCCGGCCCGCTCATGAGGCGGGGTGAAACTTTTGCCTCAGGCGGCAAATTTCCAGGGGTAGCACCCGCCCGTCCGTGGGTGCGGGGAGCCGGCCGCCGAGCTGGAGGGGTAGCTGGCACGACGGGGGTATTGGGCCAGCGGCAGGGAGGGGGGTCGGACCCCCCCCTCCCTCGCCTGGGTCCCCCGTCCTCCGCTCCCCTCCAGCCTTAAATAGAAGCAGCCGCTATGTGATGTGTAAGAGGAACGGGCGGGGAGGACTCACCTCTTCCTCGTTCCAGCGTGCGCTCCACTGTCGTCACTTCCTGCAACGCTGCAGGAAGTGACGTCAGTGGAGCGCACGCTGGGAAGAGGTGAGTGTCCTCCCCGCCCGTTCCTCTTACACATCACATAGTGGCTGCTTCTATTTAAGGCTGGAGGGGAGCGGAGGAATTTTAAAAATTTGCCTCAGGCGGCAAAAAGTCTAGGGCCGGCCCTGGTTGTTGTTGCAAGCACTAGTGCCATATCACGAAACATATTCATGCATGCTCTGGACTGGAACAATGTCTTTCGAATGACCTTGTACACACCTAGCCAATATCTGCCTAATAGTTGCAAGTATTCATCCAATAGTGCTATTGACCAGAATACCCAATATCAGTTGCTTATCCTGCTATTTAACAACCTTTGCCTAATTATTTTACACCGATTGTCATCCAATACTGTGATATTGACCATTCGTCAAACATTTCAAATGGCTTTTATCTTGCTACGTACACACACTGTTATGAGCAAAGGATTGGCGTTATGTGGCAATGACAGGGTTGGCTTGTTAACAGCCTTGTAGCAGTATTAGGTACTAGCTGCAGGTGGTGCAGGTCTTTATTTGGAAGGCCTGCATAGAGGGCATTGCAATAGTCAAGTCATGATATGATGAAGACGTGAACTAAGGTTGGAAGATCCTCTAAAGGAATGAGATGCTCAATTGTTGCAAGATATAGGAGTAGTAACAGTCACAAATGTGGCTTACTTCAAAGACAACCACTGTATAGGCACTTGCTTTAAAATGTTGCTCTCTATAGAATGAGGAAAAGAGGGCAACACCCCTCCACCAAGGGTGGACCATATAATTCAAAAACATGTAGGTAAACAGAGTAAGCAGAGAGGAGTGACACTGTGAGGTGGGACAAAATTTGGTGGCTTGTAGTGATGATCATCATCAGTAGACCAGCAGGGAGCATTGGTGTAACAGTCTCTGGAGATGCAGCTGTGGGCAGTCAGGATACCCCCGCAGCTGCATCGGTTTCTCTGTCGGGCGTTTCTCCCGTTCCTCCGGTGTCTAGCACACCGAGGAGGGGACTGTCAGTGGCTCACAGGGTGGCTTTGTCACGCGCGCGCGCACAGACAGGACCTTTATGCGGGGAGGAGGTGCGTCAGCTGACCTGCCGGTCGGCTGACGTCACAGGAGACTCTCGGCATTTCCGATTGGCTGGTGGGTGTGGGAGTGGCCGAGGGGTTTCCTCCGCTTCCTAAGCCGCTTGGAGTCACTTGCAAACTGTCTGCTGTTGCGAATGCTACGTGTTAGCACTCAGACCTTAGATAGATCCGGTGTTCTTTGATCCGGGAGGAAACCGGGGATTTCACACAAGACTAGGATTTGTTGTTATATTGCTTGATATTCTGTGTTTGACTCTGGCTCTCTTCTGACTTCGCTTTCGCTTAACAATTCTGTACTTTAGCCCATCTGATCCTGTTGCTGACTCTGCCTGAAATACCTCTATCCTTCTGCCTGCCGATTTTGTACTGTATCTTCCTGTCTGTTGCCGATCCGATTTGTCTGACTACTCCACTCACCAGTGAGCCCTTGTCACTGGTGAGGTTTATTACTGATAGTACCTACCAGCTCCTCTGGTGAGGTTCTGCCAAACTGATCAGTATTACAGTTGCACCACGCCCTAAACACTTTTGCAATTACCTTGTTAGCTATACTTGCATTATTGGTGATACTGCAGATCACACAATAACCAGACTCCTGTTTTGCTACACTAGGTGTTACAGAACAGCAGACCAAAAATGTCTATGGAGACACTATGCACTCAGGTCAAACTGTTGACCACGGCCGTTAACGACCTTACCAATACGGTCAACATACAACAGACACAGATTAACCTATTGTCTGAGGTAGTGACCCGACTTCAAAAGACCAATGCATCAGTGTCATCCCCTGTAGTCAGTGAGCCCAGGATGCCTCACCCTGAAAGATTTTCAGGGCACCGGTCTGACTTCCGGAACTTTAAGCATCGTTGCCTATCATATTTCGAGTTACGCCCGGTATCTTCGGGCTCTGAGAGTCAGCGAGTTACTTTTTTAAAAACTTTATTATCTGGTGATTCACAGACGTGGGCTTACAGTCTTCCCACTGGTCATGAGACATTAACTGTTTTGCTACACCAATCGTTACAATTGGCCAGGAAAAGAGAAGAAGAAGAAGAAGAAGAAGAAGAAGAAAAAGGGGGAGAAGGAGAAGAAGATGTTTTTTTCTTAAATTACCTAATAAAGTTTTGTTTTTTCAATTATAGTCTGAACACAAAGGTATATGGTATATGGTTAAAAGTGACCCTCTATACCTTTTTTGGAAGGAGACAGACATCTGGATGTATCTTGATTGTATGCCACTAGGGCCTGCTGCAGGGGTAGTCCTGGGAAAAGAGGTGAGTGGACTCACCCCAAAAACCCCTGCACCGCGTGTAGCGCAGCGTGCCAAAATGGGCATGGTCAAGCTTAACGTGGGCATGGCCATGGGTGGGGCCACATATACATGACTTTAGTAGTGATGTAAAAGGTCAGCTGGGGAAGTTTGAGCTCTGCTATAGTGTATCCCCCAAAAATAGATGTAATCTGACAGCATTTTACCAAAAAGACACATAATCTGGTAGAAGTTCCTTCAAAATACAGATAATATGGCAGTGGTTCCCCAAAAATAGACAATGTGGCAGCAGCAGTTCCCCCAACATACACATAATCTGGAAGCAGTTACCCAAAATACGCGAAACCTGGTAGCGGATCAGACCAAAATACATGTAACACCCAAAATACATGTAATCTGGCAGCAGTGGTCCCCCAAACATACACAATCTGACTGGCAGCAGTTCCCTAAAATACACGTAATCTGGCAGCAGCCGTTCCCCTAACATACACATAATCTAGCAGCTGTTCCCCAAAATACACTTAGTCTGTTAACAGCAGTTTCACAAAAATGCAGATAATCTGAAAGCAGTTCCCCCAAAACAGGTACCCCCAGCATACGTAGCCAGGTCTATAGGTGTCCCCAGTATAAGTAGTCAGAGGTATAGTTGCCTAGTATATGTAGCCAAGGGTATATGTGCCCAGTGTATGTAGTCAGGGGCATAGTAGTCCCCAGTATGTGTAGCCAGAGGTATATGTGCCCAGTATATGTAGCCAGGGGTATATGTGCCCAGTATATGTAGCCAGGGGTATATATGCCCAGTATATGTAGCCAGGGGTATATGTGCACAGTATATGTAGGCAGGGGTATTTGTACCCAGTATATGTAGGCAGGGGTATATGTGCACAGTATATGTAGGCAGGGGTATATGTACCCAGTATATGTAGGCAGAGGTATATGTCCCAAGTATATGTAGCCAGAGGTATAGGTGTCCAGTATATGAAGCCAGAGGTATACGTGCACAGTATATGTAGGCAGGGTATATGTCCCAGTATATGTAGCCAGGGGTATATGTGCCCAGTACATGTAGTCAGGGGTATATGTGCCCAGTATATGTAGGCAGAGGTATATGTCCCAAGTATATGTAGCCAAAGGTATAGGTGTCCAGTATATGAAGCCAGAGGTATATGTGCCCAGTATATGTAGCCAGGGGTATATGTGCCCAGTATATGTAGCCAGAGGTATATGTCCCCAGTATATGTAGCCAGGGGTATATGTGCCCAGTATATGTAGTCAGGGGTATATGTGCCCAGTATATGTAGGCAGAGGTATATGGCCCAAGTATATGTAGCCAGAGGTATAGGTGTCCAGTATATGAAGCCAGAGGTATATGTGCCCAGTATATGTAGCCAGGGGTATATGTGCCCTGTATATGTAGCCAGAGGTATATGTCCCCAGTATATGTAGCCAGGGGTATATGTTCCAGTATATGTAGGCAGGGGTATATGTCCCCAGTATATATAGCCAGGGGTATATGTCCCCAGTATATGTAGGCAAGGGTATATATCCCCAGAATAGGTAGTCAGGTGTCCCCCCAGCAGGAGGGGAGCAGCGCAGTGGAAGGAGAGTAGTGGGCAGCGGTGGAGAAGGGGGGACATCTCCCCCCTTCCCTCACCTTGGGGCTCTCCATCCCTCATTCTCCCCTCCAGAACTAAAATGTGCGGGCGCTGGCAGCGGGCAGGACTTACCTCTTCCTTGTTCCGGTGCGAGAGGGAGCACTCCACTGCCGCTAGTCTGGTCTGGTCTAGACCAGAGCAGCGGCACGCAGATCTTACCCAGTGCTTGGATCGAGGAAGAGGTAAGTTCCACCACAAATTTTAGTTCTGGAGGGGAGAGTGAGGGATGGAGAGCCCCCACTGCCCACTACTCTCCTTCCACTGCGCTGCTCCCCTCCACACGTGCCAGGGTGGATGGCGTCCACCCTCTGAAAAAAGCAGGTGGACAATGTCCACCCGCGTTCACACCCCACTCGACCCCTGGCCTGCTGGCATACATGGTGTGACAGATGGTGCACGCACATCTCCCAAGCGAGAAAGGCAGCAGTGTTGTGATACTGAAGGACATCTCCAAGGCACAAGCCCGTGCACACTGCAAACTACTTATCACCCCAAATTCTGTATGGCCCATTGTGACATTAAATAAAGTAATTGCCATTGTCTTTCAATATGTAGTATTAAAGATCTGGCCCAATAGG
Organism: Hyperolius riggenbachi; assembly: GCF_040937935.1. Taxonomy (NCBI): domain Eukaryota; kingdom Metazoa; phylum Chordata; class Amphibia; order Anura; family Hyperoliidae; genus Hyperolius; species Hyperolius riggenbachi. Next base: position 18,131,297 of record NC_090646.1, on the reverse strand, counting down.
GCCAGGGTGAAAGATAACAAACAGTGCATGTGACTATTGTCCTTTGAAAATTAATTATTCTCCTCTCCACAATGAAAATAAATCATATGGTTTATTCATTCAGATACTAACAATAGTTATTGCCCTTGTTATTGCCTTTGTTTATTTGTTTTGCTTTACTGCTTTCCTGAGTTTGTTTTGCTTTACTGAGTTTGTCAGTTTGTCAGTTTGTAGGGATGAGCAGGTAAAATTCCTGAACTTGATTTTGCAGCAATTTTGACAAACTTTTGCCTAGAATGAAATTATGGCACAAATTTGCTAATGATGTGCATTTCCATTGAAGTCTATAGGGCCAAACATTATGATTGATTGCAAAGCCCCAAAACATGATATCAACACCAAATGTGGTATGTATCTCAGGGCTTGCCCAAGCATCATGTGTAAAAAATAAAAAATAAAAATTAAGAGACTTTCTATAGGTCAATTTTAACCACTTATGCCCACAGGGTTGTTTATTTTTTGCATCTGAGCAACTTTCACCTCCCATTCATTTGCCAATAACTTTATCACTACTCATCACAATGAATTGATCTATATCTTGTTTTTTTAGCCACCAATTAGGCTTTCTTTGGGTGGTACATTTTGCTAAGAATTTGTGATGATCTGCTCAGCTGCCTGTGCAGGCAGGCAGCCTTTTGATCACGGTTCAGGTCTGCATTCTGCAGGTCTCTGGAAGAGAGACCCTTTGTCAGTTGTGCAGCTTGCTGCTGAGGAATTTGCATATGTTTGTCATGCAGATTGCCTAGCCACATCCCCTGTGGGCTTGCTTTATAAAGAGCTATGTTTCCCACAGTAAATTGCTGGTCATAAGAGTTAGATCCTGTGTAACACTCGCCGGGAGTGTCAGCCTTGCTCTTTGTTGTAGATTAGCCTAGAGTAATCCCTGGAAACTGCACTGGGCATGTTTCTATAGTGCAGTTAGGATTGCTTATCTGTTTTGTTTGTCTGTTGCGATTGTCCTGTCCCAGCGGTGGTCGACAGGAAATCGTTCTGTGTGTCTGGGTGCTAACCGGAACAGCTGTTGTTACTGGTAGCCCCTTCTGATCTGTTTCCCTGGATTGCACTGGCATCCTGCGCCAGTGCTGTGGATCCTTCTGTTTTGTTACTCTGTACTTGGATCGCACTAGCATCCTGCGCTAGTGCTGTGGATCCTTCTGTTCTGCTACTCTGTATTTGGATCGCACTGGCATCCTGCGCTAGTGCTGTGGATCCTGAGACAGCGCTTCGGTTTTGCGAATCTGACTCTGAAACATTTTTGCTGGGTCCAGAGAAAGTTTCTCTGAGCCTGCCCTGTACCATGAATAACAATATGATGTCCAATCACACTGACATTTGTGAGTCCCTTTCTCGTTCTGAGGAAAATGCTGATTCTGCACCCTGTACTCTGGATGAGTTAAGATGGCCTTGTTTTGTTTAGAGTCTCCTGCAGTGTCCCTAGAGGCTCGTCTAGGTATTGCCACTATACTCACCTGTTTTTTTGCAGTTTTGGAGTTGCAAGCTAGTTTGAATGCTACGCAGAATTCTGGGTGCAGCGAGATTAAAGTTAGGGAGTCAGTGTGTGTTCCAGTAAATATTCCTGTACGTTCCACTCATGATGATGCAATTCAGTCTCAGTTTATGGTGGAACCTGCCCTGGGACATCTGCCCTGTTCACAAAATAAAGTTCCAGTTTTGCCCTGTAACATGGATAGTTCAGAATCCTTCTCAGAAAACTTGAAAAATTATGTTCCTGAGGTCTTGTCTGATGTCCTGGAGACCTCTGAGTTCCTCCCAAAGGGTGCAGAACTTGTAGGAGATGTCTCCTGCACCCCAAGTCCTTCTGAGGTGTTGCCCACGTCAGTAGGCATTGCTGTTGTGCTGACTACTTTTTCAGCTCTGGTGGAGCTTCAGTCGTGTGTAGTCAATGATGAATTTTTGTCAGATACCATTACAGTCACTGAGACTTCTAAGCCTGAGTACAAGTTTTTTTTTTGAGAGTCCAGTGCGTGAGACCCCTGCTCATGATGATTCTCTGCCCGGTACTGGTTTTGGTCCTGTCGTGCCGGACTCTGAGGTTGGCAGTTCCCCGACATGTTCTGAGGTTTCTCCTGTGCTGGTGTACCCCAATGTGCTCTGTGACCCAGAAAGCCCAAGTGTGCCTCGGTTACCAGCATGCTCAGATGCTTCCTCGGTGAAGACATGCTCTGATATGGCCTGCCTGCTTGCATGCCCAGAAGTGGTCCCTGAAAGTCTTGATCTTGATGGGTGTCCTCGTAATTCTGAATCTGGAATTGTCATTGGTTCCATGGGGGTTCTTGGTAATTCTCCATGTGAGCCTGGTGATTGTTCTGCCCTCTTGGGATCTCTGTGGAGCTTCAAAAGGTTCTGGGAGATTCCGGGAGAAATTTTGCTTGGTACCCTGGATAAGATCAATGGTGGCTTTTGTGTTGTAAGGGACACTTCGAACAGGTATTGTGGCAGGTTTGGTATTTTCGGACGCTCCTTGGAAGGTGGTGGGTATTGTCTGGAGGGTGTTGATGGCTTCTTCTCTCGCGTTCACAGTCCTGATGGGTGTTTTACTGAGACTGGTAGTACTGATGGACATGTTTCGGTGGCGTTTGCTTCCGATGAGGTCGGTTTCGGCTGGACTGACTCTGGAATTGGGTCTTTTAAAAAAAATATATATTAATATACTCCTTTGGCATGCATATTTAAAAAATTCAGACCCTTAGGTAACTATTTATGTTTTTTTTTTTTGTTTTTTTTTTATTAAAAATGTTATTTGGGTAATTTTTGGTGTGGGGGGTAAACAGCTAATTTTAAATGTAAAAAACATGTATTTATTTAATAAAAAAATTAATGTGGGTGTAGTTTTACTATTTGGCCACATGATGGCCACAGTCAAAAAGTCCTGGAAGCGTACGATCACAAGCATTAGGATGGGAAACTTTTTGTAACTCAGAAAAACCTCAGCCTCTGATAAGAGACTGTCGGTTTTTCTGCGGGGGGCTTTGATCAATGAATGGGATCTATAATCCCATTCATTGATCGCTGGGCTAACAGCCCACGGGAGTGTGCGCAGCCTATCTGGACAAGAATGTTCGTCCAGATAGGCTTAAGTGATTAAAATGTAAAGGGGAAAAAAAACACACATTTAAAAAACACTGCAAAATTTGATGGCAGCAACTTCAGTCTAATTTCACAAAGATTTAATCTGTATGGGCCTGACCACACTAGCATGCTTCTATGCGCTGCTCAGCGACACATCAGTTTATTACAGACTGATATGCATTGCTAACAAGATGGAGCAAGACAGAAGTGCACTAGTGTGTTCAGGTCCTATTGTTGGGAATACACAATGCGTTTTTTTTGGCAGATAGATGGTTCGATAGATAATTTCAGACATCTTAGTTTTGATCATTTTACTGCCCGATTTCTCATAGAAGTGAATGAAAATCGATAAGAAAAGATAATAGAATCGAGCGGGAAATCGAGCGGAAAAACTAATTGAAAATTGATCGAATGGAAAATCAACCGAAAAAATGCATTGTGTATTCCCAGCTTAAGGCAGCTTTTGCACAAGCATCCATGCAATTTTCCACATTTTTTAACATGCACAAATCTAAGTTTTGCAACTTTTTGGGCATTTTCCTTAGTTTTTTCATATGTATGTGAATTTTCAATTTGTGTTTTTTTTTCCTGCGCATAACAATAAAATCAATTGCTTCTGCACCACCCCTAAAAACTTCACTGAAACACAAGGGCCATAGATATGAACATTTGGTATTTACAATGCTGCTGCAAATGATCGCATGCATGCATCCGTGAACACCTGTTGCTGCCCATTAGTGCAATCATTGGCGAATGGGAACATGTTTTCCCAAAGCTAATCAAAGTGGTGGATGAATGATTAATAGACAATGAAAGTGAAAACAAAACTAACTCCCTTCCTGTGTGCTGCCCTGATTACACCAGATACAGCGTGGGGACATCTAGTGGTTAAATACTAATATTACAATGAAAATACATACAATACATTAAAAAACAAAATGTCCCTGTAACGATCGGTGTCAGCACGCAGAGAGAATCTGATTATTGGTGATCTGCAGTATCACCAAGAATACAGATATATACCTGATTATTGATGATCTGCAGAATAACCGATAATACAGATATATTACTAACCTCTGGACACCTATGTATATAAGAGTGTTTGGTGTAACAGTAATACTTTGAGAAACACACCTGATGAGCAGGTGATCTTTGGCAGTATAGGCAATACTGCTTTTAGAGAGTACAGGAACCTTCCAGCAGCCTGAGACTCTCCAAGGGGTGGAGTCAGGCTTGAGGTAGGAAGGACCAGAGAGTGAATGACACCTGAAGGTGGATGTCACTATCTGATCCGGAGACTATCTCTTAAGGGGAGAGATAGCTCTCGAGGTCGGGCAAGCCTGGTCGGCAACACACGGACAGATAAAGTACAAGGACAGAAGGCTGATTCGGTATCCAAGGCATGCAGGGTCTGGCAACGGAATATCAGATGTGCAAGGTACCGAATCAGAGATCAGAGGAGTAGTCAGGAAAGCAATAAGTCATAACAGATATCACACAATACCTAGTCTGGGTGTGAGGTCCGTGGTCTCTACACCCTGGAACTAGTCTGATGTATAACAAGTTCCCTAGTCTGGGTGTGAAGTCCGTGGTCTCTACACCCTGGAACTAGTCTAATGTATGACAGAATGATACCACAAGTTCCCTAGTCTGGGTGTGAGGTCCATGGTCTCAATAATTAATCAGGGATATACCAAAGACACGGAAGATCAAAAATTGAAAAATACTTTTTCTTTTTTATTTGCAAAAAGGTGCAGAAATATGTATACAAAATCTTTAATCACGTAAAAAGTGCTTATAATTGATTGAAAAAAAGGCAACAACATCGATTTGTTTCGGGTTAATAACCCTTCTTCAGGCCTTTAACTATAGTGAACATCTACAAAATATAAAAACACCACAATTAAAAACTGTAATACAATCAAAAGAACTGTAGTACAATCTAAAAGGACAATTCCCCTTAAGAGTAAGAGAAAGGGGGACACTTCCCCTTTAAGAACAAGTGTGAAAAATAGAGTAACTCATAGTAGCATACAGCGGACAAAAGAACACCAATTGACATGAAAAAGTGAGGGAGTGAAACAAGATGAAAATGAAAGTGCACTTCAAGAAATAAAAACCAAGAAACAATAACCAACCAGTGACTCCAGTCATATATTGCTTGCCCAAATTACATAAGGATCCCCTTCATCCACCAGGGAGACCCATTGTGGCAGGTACAGACTCTGTCTTCAGTAGAGTGGCAATTTTCTTGGATAGAGTGTTACGCAGATACATGATTAATCAGACCTCTTACCTGCGGGACACTTCTGACTTTATTAACACTATTAAAGATCTCATACTTCCTCATGAAAATTGTCTTCTCATAACTCTAGACATTGAGTCTTTATATACATGTATTCCCCACCATGAAGGTATACAGGCTATTAAGAATGTACTGTTGGAAGATCTTGAGGTCAATAATGCACAAATGACTTTTGTCTTGACTTTGTTGGACATGGTTCTTAAAAAGAATTTTTTTCTATTTCAGGATGATTTTTATTTACAGTTACGAGGTTCTGCCATGGGGAGTAATGTAGCTCCCGTATATGCCAATGTGTTCGTTGAAGATCTCGAAAAAAACTGGATTTATAAACATGAATTATTCCGCCATTTCATTTTGACGTGGCGACGTTATATCGATGATATCTTCATTATCTGGACGGGGTCTCGTGAGTCTTTTGATTGCTTTTTTCTTGAGTTACAACAGGCTTCCTCTTTCCTCAAATTTACAGCAAATATAAGCAATGGAGCGATTCCATTTTTAGACGTTAATGTTTCCATGATAGGACGGCTCTTGAGCTGTGATCTATACAGCAAGCCTACGGATCGCAATACATTATTGGATTTCCGTAGTTTCCATCCCAAGAGACTCCGTGAATCGCTTCCTAAGTCCCAGCTTATGCGAGTGAAACGGATTGTAAGTGATTCTAATACGTCACATTGTCGTTTGGAAACTATGTCCAGAAAATTTATCGACAGAGGATATCCCCCTAATTTGGTGTATCGTTTGAGGAATGAGGTGGCAGGTATGAGCTGTAGCTCCCTTTTGTCCCCTAGAGCAGGTCACCCTAAAAATGGAGACAGGATCGTTCTGGCCACATCTTTTAATACATTGTCCAATCAAATTACCAATTTGGTAAAGAAACATTGGTATGTTCTGTCATCTTTGAGTAAAGATATTCCAACTTTTAGACAACCACCGATGATGGCTTACAAGAGAGCTAGATCGATTAGAGATATAGTTGTCAAAGCAGATGTGGGACCATCAGTAGTTAAATCACAGAGTAGGTTGACTCCATTGCGGGTAGGCACCTTTCCTTGCCTCCACTGTGTTAATTGTCAACTTGTCATTAAAGGCAAGGAATTTAATCATCCTATGAGGGGGACACCCATTAAGCTACGCCACTATGCAACATGTGATTCAAGCTTTGTGGTTTATGGGTTAAAATGCCCTTGTGGTAAATTCTATGTGGGTGAAACCACTCGTCCTGTCAAAGAACATATTAATAAACATCGATCAACTATTAAGGTTGCCTTTGAACGCAATGGCGCGCAATCTGCCCTTGTGTCCCCAGTTGCCCAACATTTCTGGGAGGCTAAACACTCTGTAGGTCAACTTCGATTTTTGATCCTGGAGGTTGTTGAAAGATCCAGACGTGGTAGTGATCGACAGGCGTATCTCTTGAAGAGAGAAGCCTTCTGGATAAAATTTTTGAACACGTTGGCCCCCCATGGTATGAACCTCGAATATCTTCCATATTTCCCCCTTTTTTGTCTTTACTGTTATGTAATTTTGTTTGTATTCCCCATGATTGTTTTTGCAATCTTGAATATGTAATCATGATATTGTTATCTTTCTTTTTTTCTGGCTCTTTTCTGGCCTTTTTCTGGCTTTTTACTTGCTTTTTTCTGGCCTTTTTCTGGCGTTTTTCTGGCTTTTTTCTGGCTTTTTTCTGGCTTTTTTTCTGGCTTTTTTCTGGCTTTTTTCTGGCTTTTTTTTTCTAGCTTTTTCTCTGGCTTTTTTTCTAGCTTTTTCTCTGGCTTTTTTCTGGCTTTTTTTCTGGCTTTTTTCTGGCTTTTTCTCTGGCTTTTTTTCTAGCTTTTTCTCTGGCTTTTTTTTTCTAGCTTTTTCTCTGGCTTTTTTTCTAGCTTTTTCTCTGGCTTTTTTTTTTTTATAGCTTTTTCTCTGGCTTTTTTTCTAGCTTTTTCTCTGGCTTTTTTTTTCTAGCTTCCTTTCTGGCTTTTTTCTGGCTTTTCTCTAGCTTTTTCTCTGGCTTTTTCTCTGGCTTTTCTCTGGCTTTTCTCTGGCTTTTTCTCTGGCTTTTTTTCTAGCTTTTTCTCTGGCTTTTTTTTTCTAGCTTCCTCTCTGGCTTTTTTTTTTTTTTCTAGCTTTTTTCTAGCTTTTTCTCTGGCTTTTCTCTGGCTTTTTTTCTGGCTTTTCTCTGGCTTTTTTCTAGCTTTTCTCTGGCTTTTTTCTAGCTTTTCTCTGGCTTTTTCTCTGGCTTTTTTTAGCTTTTCTTCTAGCTTTTCTTCTAGCTTCTCTAGCTAATTGGTGTGAAAGTTTTTCTATCACCTTTTGGTAAGGAGTACTGGAGATGGGTGTTCTACTTTTTTACCTGATATTTTGTCATAACATTATTGGCAGTTACTATGCACATACTATTTCTGCGTTAGATGTGGACGTTATTATTTATGTCCCTTTAGTATCCCTATATAGCCTTCCGTATTGGGTATAGAGGTTACGTATTTTTGTCAGGATTAGGTCAGACGTATGTTAATAGATACTTTCCGCGCTGTTGCAGAGTTTATGCACGTCCAATAATGCATGCGTTGCAGCATTGACCTGTTTCTATAATACATGCTCATTGGATGGTGTGTTAGTTACATCATGTCCCCTTCTCTGCATTAGTTCAGATTAAGTTCAGGTGTGCTCTCTATGGAGCATGCCCAGTTCCAGCTTTGCAGGTATTTAAGCCCCATTCATTTGTTGAATAGTCACCACCCTGTTTGGATGTCCGGTCTCCATGCGGCTCTTTGTTTGATCTTGTGGTAATTATCAAATATCTATTTACTGGTGTCTTTTAAGGAGATAAATTGACTTTGACTGCTTAGGTTATTTAGTTAGTGTTTTGTTGTTAATGGATTTTTTGATCCTGCATTGATCTATAGGTGGTCTGCCCTGGCTTTATATTTGACCAGATGAGTTTCTACCTTGTATTCCAACTGTGCAGGTATAGGTTATTTCTTGTAATATTGTATTGTTCTTTACTTCATCTTCTTAAACAATTTTTTCTTGAAGTGCACTTTCATTTTCATCATGTTTCACTCCTTCACTTTTTCACGTCAATTGGTGTTCTTTTGTCCACTGTATGCTACTATGAGTTACTCTATTTTTCACACTTGTTCTTAAAGGGGAAGTGTCCCCCTTTCTCTTACTCTTAAGGGGAATTGTCCTTTTAGATTGTACTACAGTTCTCTTTTGATTGTATTACAGTTTTTAATTGTGGTGTTTTTATATTTTGTAGATGTTCACTATATTTAAAGGCCTGAAGAAGGTTTATTAACCCGAAACAAATCGATGTTGTTGCTTTTTTTTTCAATCAATTATAAGCACTTTTTACGTGATTAAAGATTTTGTGTACATATTTCTGCACCTTTTTGCAAATAAAAAAGAAAAAGTATTTTTCAATTTTTGATCTTCCGTGTGTTTGGTATATCCCTGATTAATTATTTAGACTTTGAGCTTGGTGTTTGTGGTGCACCTGCAGGGATTTTTTTGTATGTTTTGCTTCTCCCAAATACACTAATTACAGGTCCGTGGTCTCTACACCCTGGAACTTGTCTGATGTATAACAGAATGATAACACAAGTTCCCTAGTCTGGGTGTGAGGTCCGTGGTCTCTACACCCTGGAACTAGTCTGATGTATAACAGAAAGATAACACAAGTTCCCTAGTCTGGGTGTGAGGTCCGTGGTCTCTACACCCTGGAACTAGTCTAACATATAACAGAATGATAATACAAGTAATCTGGCTCAGTGTGAATTCCCAGGTCCTCCTGGTCCAAACACACTGTTGGATCTGACTAAGGTCTGAGTGCTTCCACGTAGTGTTCGCAACGGCAGACAACTTGTGACTGGACAGCAGTAACTATATATGGAGTAGTGCTCTCTGGCGCCACCCCTAAGTGATCAACCAATAGTTACCAGCTCTGGGGTCAGCTGACCGGCTTGGTCAGCTGATTTCCCCTTGCCCACCATAAAAGTTCTGCCTCTCAGCGCGCGCGCGTGTATTCCTAAGCCTGTGTGAACTAACAGACTCAGCCACACCAGACACACGCTGCTGCGTGCAAACCGCCGCGCTGGACGTGGAATCAGCCACCTTGCTGTCAGTACATGCGGCGGCTTTTCCGCGTTCTGCCATGTTACCAGACGCACGCTTCCACGTGCAAATCGCCGCACTGGACGCGGAATTAGCCGCCTTGCTGTCAGCACACATGGCGGCTTTTCCGCGTTCTCTCACAGTTACTTATTAACCCGATCTACTCCATCCGACCCCCCATAGTTACCAAAATAAAACACTTGGAAAAAAAGTAATAATAAAGTCACAGCATTTAAAATAAATAAAAAATACATAAATAGTTAACTCAGTTATTTCAATACGTATGTTATGAGAAGATTTTGCTGGTATTTTTTTTTTTTTTTTTTTTTTTTTACAAATAAGGGCTTACCATATGGCAAAACAATACATTTGTATTTACAAATAAAATATTGTTGCCATACATTTTACTGGGGACATCATTTAAATGCTGTAATAACTAAAACAATCAAAACAATGGGCAAATACAATGTTTGTTTTTGTTGTTGTTGTTATTTTTTTCTACAGTGGTACTTTTTTTAGTACTTTTGTTTCATTTTTTTTTCCTTCTAAGGTAACCTCTCACCATGGAATTAGCATTGCTGAAGCAGTTTATTTAGCTTCACAATGAGAAAAAAAGTAAGAAACTGATTTTTACTCATAATACAAATAGCTGATTATGCTGCCTTCCTGTGTTTTAAGTATTATGCTATAAAAAAAAGTTGCTGTGACAACTCACCTGGGTGTACCGATAGAGGCTGAGTATCTGGGCCATGACATAGCTGGTGGGGAAAGTGGTGTCCCCAATAAAGCCAGCCACTTCCCCGTGCCTCCTGCAGGAATAGTTAGGAGCTTCCATATTTCCTCCAGATAATATACGCAACAAATATCCCAAGTTTTGCTGTGGATTTCCACAAGTGTCAAATATATGATAACCCAGAGTAACATTGGGCAGAATATTGGGGTTCTGATTAATTGTATTAACGGCAAAGATCAGTGCCAAAATGCATTTGTACTCTTCAACATTAATGCTGCAAAATATTAAAAGCATTTTGTAACTAGGAACAATAACTACTCCTGAAGAAAGACAACAGCCAGAAGAACAATTAGCATACAAAAAAAGTGAAGTGTTGTCCGGTGTTAGTCGAGGGACAGAAATACAGACATCAAACAAACAAACGCATTATTGTGTGTGTTTACTTGTAGTGACAAATGCTGCAAGAAGTTCAATAGATTTGAACACTGAGGATGTCTTTTTGCATTTCAAAGGGCAAAAAACTGTGTGACATCATGTCAAACAGAGTCTACAGAATCATATATACCAGGGGTGCCCACACTTTTTCGGCTCGCGAGCTACTTTAAAATTTGCCGAGGCCAGGAGATCTACCAACGTCTAGGCACAACCCCCCCCCCGCGTAGGTTAGCCAGGTATATGTGCCTGCAGCATAGGTTACGTGCCCTCAGTATAGGTTAGTCAGGTATATGGGCCCCCAGTGTAGGTTAGCCAGGTATATGGGCCCTCAGTGTAGGTTAGCCAGGCATATGGGCCCTCAGTGTAGGTTAGCCAGGTATATGGGCCCCAGTGTAGGTTAGCCAGGTATATGGGCCCCCAGTGTAGGTTAGCCAGGTATATGGGCCCTCAGTGTAGGTTAGCCAGGTATATGGGCCCTCAGTGTAGGTTAGCCAGGTATATGGGCCCTCAGTGTAGGTTAGCCAGGTATATGGGCCCTCAGTGTAGGTTAGCCAGGTATATGGGCCCTCAGTGTAGGTTAGCCAGGCATATGGGCCCTCAGTGTAGGTTAGCCAGGTATATGGGCCCCAGTGTAGGTTAGCCAGGTATATGGGCCCCCAGTGTAGGTTAGCCAGGTATATGGGCCCTCAGTGTAGGTTAGCCAGGTATATGGGCCCTCAGTGTAGGTTAGCCAGGTATATGGGCCCCCAGTGTAGGTTAGCCAGGTATATGGGCCCCCAGTGTAGGTTAGCCAGGTATATGGGCCCCCAGTGTAGGTTAGCCAGGTATATGGGCCCTCAGTGTAGGTTAGCCAGGTATATGGGCCCCCAGTGTAGGTTAGCCAGGTATATGGGCCCTCAGTGTAGGTTAGCCAGGTATATGGGCCCTCAGTGTAGGTTAGCCAGGTATATGGGCCCCCAGTGTAGGTTAGCCAGGTATATGGGCCCCCAGTGAAGGTTAGCCAGGTATATGGGCCCCCAGTGTAGGTTAGCCAGGTATATGGGCCCTCAGTGTAGGTTAGCCAGGTATATGGGCCCCAGTGTAGGTTAGCCAGGCATATGGGCCCCCAGTGTAGGTTAGCCAGGTATATGGGCCCTCATTGTAGGTTAGCCAGGTATATGGGCCCCCAGTGTAGGTTAGCCAGGTATATGGGCCCTCAGTGTAGGTTAGCCAGGTATATGGGCCCTCAGTGTAGGTTAGCCAGGTATATGGGCCCCCAGTGTAGGTTAGCCAGGTATATGGGCCCCCCGTGTAGGTTAGCCAGGTATATGGGCCCCCCGTGTAGGTTAGCCAGGTATATGGGCCCCCCGTGTAGGTTAGCCAGGTATATGGGCCCTCAGTGTAGGTTAGCCAGGTATATGGGCCCCCAGTGTAGGTTAGCCAGGTATATGGGCCCCCAGTGTAGGTTAGCCAGGTATATGGGCCCCCAGTGTAGGTTAGCCAGGTATATGGGCCCCCAGTGTAGGTTAGCCAGGTATATGGGCCCCCAGTGTAGGTTAGCCAGGTATATGGGCCCCCAGTGTAGGTTAGCCAGGTATATGGGCCCCCAGTGTAGGTTAGCCAGGTATATGGGCCCCCAGTGTAGGTTAGCCAGGCATATGGGCCCTCAGTGTAGGTTAGCCAGGTATATGGGCCCCCAGTGTAGGTTAGCCAGGTATATGGGCCCTCAGTGTAGGTTAGCCAGGTATATGGGCCCCCAGTGTAGTTAGCCGGGTGTATGGGCCCTCAGTGTAGTTAGCCGGGTGAATGGGCCCTCAGTGTAGTTAGCCGGGTGTATGGGCCCTCAGTGTAGTTAGCCGGGTGTATGGGCCCTCAGTGTAGTTAGCCGGGTGTATGGGCCCTCAGTGTAGTTAGCCGGGTGTATGGGCCCTCAGTGTAGTTAGCCGGGTGTATGGGCCCCCAGTGTAGGCTAGCCAGGTATATGTACCTGCAGGCAGTCAGAGGAGAAGAGGCGGCGAGGAGAGACTCTGGCAGGCCAATGGGATGCAGGGGAGAAGCGGCGGCGAAGAGAGAGGCGGCGCGGTCGCTACGTCATGGCTGGGGGCGGCGCCGGGTACGTTACAAGCACGCACGTTGCAGGCTGCCCGTCACCGCCCCCAGCCATGACGTAGCGGCCGTGCCGCCTCTCTCCTCCCTCTCTCCTCGCATGCATCCTTATTGGCCAGCAGCTAAACACGAGCTGCTGGCCGCAACAAATTTTACGAGACGCGGCCCAGAGGCCGCGATCTACCAAGAAGGCGGTCGCGATCTACCGGTAGATCGCGATCGACCTATTGGGCAGCCCTGATATATACTGTATATACTCGCTGATAAGTCTAATTTTTTGCATAAAAAATTTGCTGAAAAGTTGCCCCCTCGGCTTATATGCGAGTCAGTGGAGCAGAACAGATGGTGCAGCAGGTTTTGTTACTGTCAGAGGAGTAAAAGGATTGTGCACTAGTGATTCTGCTCTTACCAGCTTGCGTCCTGCTGTGTCTGTGCCCCTCATCCCCTGCAACATGGTGGGCAGAGTGTGCTGCACATGACTACCTGTGTCCCCTGGCTTGTGGAGCGGAGCATGCAAGCAACGTGTCAGCGGTACAATGATCAGGGATTTTTCCTGTGTGGCGTTCGCTGTGTCTCATATCTATGAAGCCATCTAGTGGCGTCCTGAGACACAGCTGTATGATCCTGGGGCACATCTGGCTATGGGGAGGGAAGCTGACTGGGGGAACATCTGGCTACTTTGGAGGGGGCTATATTGGGGAAGGGGGCTTAAATGTGGGTCAATCACTTTTTCCTGGTTTCTAAGGGAAAAGTGGGTACTTCGTTTTATACACTGGTCGGCTTATGTGCGAGTATATACGGTATGTCTGTAAGTGATTCATATGTATCCTCATCTTAGGTTTTAAAAGTTCTTCCCTATCTTGGTTCCTCATTTCGTCTTCAATCTGCAGTAGTTTTTGTCTTTCATATTTCCTCTCCATAAATCTGTCCCTGTTTGTAACAGATTGTTCATCAAAGTCCTGCAGATCTAAACCATTCCGGTGGATCCTTGACTTTTGGGTACATTGCTAACCCATTTGCACATCTACGTTCTTAAAAAAGGTCTGTGTGCCAACCCTTTTGTCCTTTACAAAATTTTTTCCCTTCCCGTCTATATTCACTGGTGAAGGTGATATTATACTTATAAATGTTGAGCCAGCTCAGTACTTGAATTAAACTATCTTGTCCTCTCTTCATACAAAAAAAAATGTCATCTACATATCTTTTCCATAGTACAAGGTCTGCACCTGGATCTTACAGGCTGTACAATACAAACTTCTCCCAGTAGGCCTTTAAAAGATTGGTGAACCCCAGCGCATACCTCGTCCCCATGGCTGTCCCTATCCACTGCAGATAAAATTATAAAATCAGGACTCAAAAGATAAATAATTAAGAGTTAAAAATGAAAATGAAATAAATACAGGTAGCACACTCGAAAAATCTTATTTGTTCCACAGGTATATCTGTTTGGCCCTTGAGAAATAAAACCTTGCTGCTATTAGTCCTCTTATATGGTTTATCACAGTGTAAAGTGAACTTCTATCTGCTGCACACCATATATACCTATCTGGCCATTCCAAGTTTAACCATTCAAGTTTTGTGGTTTTTACCCCTTAAAGCAGTAGGATCAGCCATACTATGCCAGGGAAAAAAACACATATATAAGTAGATAAATACTTGATCTACTTACATAACACATGTATTATACTGACCACGTTTTGATTTTAGTGAATGTTATATAGTAAATGACGAGAATTCTGTTAATGGTGGGGGCCATGTCTTTTGCCCACAGTTAAGGCTAACTCGTGATGTCATTTCTGCCCTTAACTTTTTTTCTTGTCTCCTCCAATCGCTGAGTCGCCTCAGCCTTGCTTGTAAACACAAGTGAGTAGGGGATTAGGTTTCAGATAAGCAGCAGGCAGGGAAATAAAGGAAAGAGGAGGAATACATTATAGATAAAAAGAACCCTCAGCATGCAATTCTTTGGCACCGACTACTAAAGAGCCAGTGCTCCTTAAGTATGTGATAACTCCAAACCATAACAGCAGAAAAAGTTTTGAAAGTTTTGAATGCATGATTAAATTCTTTATCACTTAATATACTCAGACCAGTTGCTGTTGAAATTTGATTTTTATGGTGACGATACTGCTTTAAGGCTCTGGCAAAATTTGGTTCTTGGCTTTTCCTGATAAAAACGGTAGCATACATGCCATACTTAGATACTAGTTTCTGTCTTTACAACTGCTCTCTGTAAAACAAAAATATATATACTGTATATATACACTGTGTATGTATATATATATATATATATATATATATATATATATATATATATATATATATATATATATAATACCTCAGAAAAAGGAAATTGTATTTTTGCACAAATACTGCTTTATAGCAACAAAAGCATTGGACCAATCAGAGAATGCAGAGTCAACTTAGAAGTATTTGACCAATCAGAGAATGCAAAAAAAATAACCTAAAATAGATTCCTCAGACATCAGAAAATGTAAATTGGAAATCAGATGTCTGCAAAAATTCAGCATTACTACAAATGGGTAATTTTAGCCCAATCACAGAACTCCGAAGTATTGGACCAATCAGAGGATGCAGAAACAACTTGGAAATATTTGGCCAATCAGATAATTCAAAAAATGACCAAAAGAAAAAAAAAAGAGAATGGAAATCGGAAATCCACGAAATCCTTTAACGGCATTGATTGGAATTTCTGCAGAATCGGAAATCACCATTTCCGACCATCCCTATTTCTGAAAAGTTGTTTTGAATTGCATGTAATTTCAGTGAAAAAAACACAAAGTATCAAAGCCAAGGTTCAAGCAGTTTTCTGATATGTAAAATTTCACGGATTATTATATTATTGGCATTGTGCATAAAAATTACTTGTATACAAAAGTTTCAGGTATTTCCTTTCAAATGTTAAAAAGGTAAAAAAAACTATTGCATCCATTAACCCCCCTGGCGGTTTAATTCCCGCGGCTACGCAGCCGCGGGAGGGTTTTTTCCCCTTTTTTTTAGCATGTAGCTAGCCCTGCGGCATCCCCCCGTATCCCCCAATCGCCGCCGGCGCAGCTTGCCCATAAGGAAATCCCGTTCTGAACGGGATTTCCTTGAGGGCTTTCCCCGTCGCCATGGCAACGAACGGAGTGACGTCATCGACGTCGTGACGTCACAGGGAGTCCCGATCCACCCCATAGCGCAGCCTGGCGGCGATTGGCCAGGCTGCTCAAGGGGTATGCGGGGGGGGGCCCTGTATCCGTGGCGGGTAGTGGCGCATCGGCGGCGGGCGGCGGCGATCAGACCAAACACACAGCTAGCAAAGTGCTAGCTGCGTGTTTAAAAAAAATTATGTAAATCGGCCCAGCAGGGCCTGAGCGGCACCCTCCGGCGGCTTACCCCGTGTCACACACGGGGTTACCGCTAAGGAGGTTAACAGATCTGCATTTCCTATTACATAACCTATAGTTGCTTGCTCCTTCTATCAGAGGCGTAGCTAGGGTTTTCAGCGCCCGGGGACAAAGACTATTAATGCGCCCCCCAAAGTCAAGGTTGCGCGCCGCGCCAAAAAGGGGCGTGGTCACATAATAAATGTGGGCGTGGTTATGGGTGGAGCCAAATGTATATGGAGGTTAGCAGGCTCACGCTCACCCACCCTCCCTCAGTATGTACCTTCCAGCATGTTCCAAGACAAATTCAGCAATCATGAGCCCCCCCCATCAAGACAAATTCAGCAATCATGAGACCCCCAACATAACCAACTCAGCAATCATGAGGCCCCCAACAAGACAAAATTAGCAATCATGAGGCCCCCAACAAGACAAATTCAGCAATCATGAGGCCCCCAACAAGACAAATTCAGCGATCTTGAGGCCCCCAACAAATCATGAGGCCCCCAACAAGACAAATTCAGTAACCATGAGGCCCCCAACAAGACAAATTCAGCAGTCATGAGTCACATAAATAGACAGCATTTCACATAAATAGGTAGAATGCCCCCTTAATATGGTAGACACCTCTCACCTGGCAGCAGTTCTCCAAAATACACTCAATCTGACGTGGTTCCCCAAAAATAGGTAGCCCCAGGTCTATAGTTGTCCCCAGAATAGGTGGCCAGCAGTATAGATGTCCCCAGAATAGGTGGCCAGCGGTATAGATGTCCCCAGAATAGGTGGCCAGCGGTATAGATGTCCCCAGAACAGGTAGCCAGGGGTAGAGATGTCCACAGAACAGGTAGCCAGGGGTATATGTGCCCAGTATATGTAGGCAGGGATATGTGTGCCCAATATATGTAGCCAGAGGTATATGTGCCCAGTATATGTAGCCAGGGGTATATATGCCCAGTATATGTAGCCAGGAGAATAATATGTGCCCAGTATATATAGTCAGGCGTATATGTGCCCAGTATATGTAGCCAGGGGTATATATGCCCAGTCCATGTAGCCAGGGGGTATATATGCCCAGTATATGTAGCCAGGGGGTATATATGCCCAGTATATGTAGCCAGGGGGTATATATGCCCAGTATATGTAGCCAGGGGGTATATATGCCCAGTATATGTAGCCAGGGGGTATACATGCCCAGTATATGTAGCCAGGGGTATATATGCCCAGAGTAGGTAGCCAGGGGTATATATGCCCAGTATATATAGCCAGGGGGTATATATGCCCAGTCCATGTAGCCAGGGGGTATATATGCCCAGTATATGTAGCCAGGGGTATATATGCCCAGAGTAGGTAGCCAGGGGTATATATGCCCAGTATATGTAGCCAGGGGGTATATATGCCCAGTCCATGTAGCCAGGGGGTATATATGCCCAGTATATGTAGCCAGGGGTATATATGCCCAGTATATGTAGCCAGTAGGTATATATGCCCAGTATATGTAGCCAGGGGGTATATATGCCCAGTATATGTAGCCAGGGGTATATATGCCCAGTATATGTAGCCAGGGGGTATATATGCCCAGTCCATGTAGCCAGGGGGTATATATGCCCAGTATATGTAGCCAGGGGTATATATGCCCAGTATATGTAGCCAGGGGGTATATATGCCCAGTCCATGTAGCCAGGGGGTATATATGCCCAGTATATGTAGCCAGGGGTATATATGCCCAGTATATGTAGCCAGGGGTATATATGCCCAGAGTAGGTAGCCAGGGGTATATATGCCCAGTATATGTAGCCAGGGGGTATATATGCCCAGTCCATGTAGCCAGGGGGTATATATGCCCAGTCCATGTAGCCAGGGGGTATATATGCCCAGTATATGTAGCCAGGGGTATATATGCCCAGTATATGTAGCCAGGGGGTATATATGCCCAGTCCATGTAGCCAGGGGGTATATATGCCCAGTCCATGTAGCCAGGGGGTATATATGCCCAGTATATGTAGCCAGGGGGTATATATGCCCAGTATATGTAGCCAGGGGGTATATATGACCAGTATATGTAGCCAGGGGGTATATATGCCCAGTATATGTAGCCAGGGGGTATATATGCCCAGTAGATGTAGCCAGGGGGTATATATGCCCAGTAGATGTAGCCAGGGGTATATATGCCCAGTAGATGTAGCCAGGGGTATATATGCCCAGTAGATGTAGCCAGGGGGTATATATGCCCAGTATATGTAGCTAGGGGGTATATATGCCCAGTATATGTAGCCAGGGGGTATATATGCCCAGTATATGTAGCCAGGGGGTATATATGCCCAGTATATGTAGCCAGGGGGTATATATGCCCAGTATATGTAGCCAGGGGGTATATATGCCCAGTATATGTAGCCAGGGGGTATATATTCCCAGTAGATGTAGCCAGGGGTATATATGCCCAGTAGATGTAGCCAGGGGTATATATGCCCAGTAGATGTAGCCAGGGGGTATATATGCCCAGTAGATGTAGCCAGGGGGTATATATGCCCAGTAGATGTAGCCAGGGGGTATATATGCCCAGTAGATGTAGCCAGGGGTATATATGCCCAGTAGATGTAGCCAGGGGTATATATGCCCAGTAGATGTAGCCAGGGGTATATATGCCCAGTAGATGTAGCCAGGGGTATATATGCCCAGTAGATGTAGCCAGGGGTATATATGCCCAGTAGATGTAGCCAGGGGTATATATGCCCAGTAGATGTAGCCAGGGGTATATATGCCCAGTAGATGTAGCCAGGGGGTATATATGCCCAGTAGATGTAGCCAGGGGTATATATGCCCAGTAGATGTAGCCAGGGGTATATATGCCCAGTAGATGTAGCCAGGGGTATATATGCCCAGTAGATGTAGCCAGGGGTATATATGCCCAGTAGATGTAGCCAGGGGTACATGTGCCCAGTAGATGTAGCCAGGGGTACATGTGCCCAGTAGATGTAGCCAGGGGTATATATGCCCAGTAGATGTAGCCAGGGGTATATATGCCCAGTAGATGTAGCCAGGGGGTATATATGCCCAGTAGATGTAGCCAGGGGTATATATGCCCAGAGTAGGTAGCCAGGTGTCCCCCTCCCTGCCTCCCCAGCAGGAGGGGAGCAGCGCAGAGAAGAGGGAGAGCTGCTCTCCCTCCCTCCATCGCTGTCCCCTCCATTAATGTCCGGGTGCTGGCAGCGGCGGGCGGAACTTACCTCCGTCTCGTCGCAGCGCGGATCGATCTGCCGCTACTCTGGTCTAGTCCAGACCAGAGCAGCGGCTGCGGGATCCGAACTTCCGGCCGGCGCTGGAGCGAGACGGAGGTGAGTCCCGCCCGCTGCGCCAGCACCCGGACAATAACGGAGGGGACAGCGATGGAGGGAGGGAGAGCCCTAAGGTGAGAGAAGGGGGGGAGATGGCCCCCTTCTCCACCGTCCGCATAGCTCTCCCTCTTCTCATCTCTGCGCTGCTCCCCTCCGCAGAAAAAAAAAATCAGCTCAGCTGGGCGCCCTTAGGGACCCGGCGCCCGGGGGCACTTGACCTACCCCGACCCCCCCCTAGCTCCGCGCCTGCCTTCTATGGCAGCCTAAATGGGGAATGGGTGGAAAGAGAAGCAATTATGCCTGTCTGATGACTGATTTTTTTAGATTGCCTGAGAAGGAGTGAGCAGGCGGCAGTTGGTTGCTGAGGAGTAGATAAAAATCTATGAATTACCACAACCTACACTTTTCTCTGTTGTCACACGGCAGTGTTGCTTGCAAATTTTTGCACATTGAAAATTTTATTTTTGATTCCTGAACATTTTGGCGAAAAAATAGCTTGTATTTTCAAATTTTTGCATTTTTCACAAAAATGTGAAAAATCTATATTTTTTACTGTAAAAACACAAAAAAAAATCAATATTTTTACAGTGAAAAAAAAAAAGATATTTTTACTGCAAAACTCAGAAACAATAATAATTTTACTGTGGCTATTTTGTCACAAAAACAATATTTTTACAGTGAAAATGTGTGATAAATGCAAGAAAACTACTTATTTTCATGAAAGCTTTTGCTCGAAAATCGAATTTAGCATTGTTTTCTTGAAAATGAATGGAACCAGAATATTAGCCTTTTCGCTCATCACTGTTACACGGGTAAAAACAGCAGCTAATAGCAGAATACAGGTTAACCACTTGAGGACCACAGTCTTTCTACCCCTTAAGGATCAGCCACTTTTTTTCCATTCAGACCACTGCAGCTTTCACGGTTTATTGCTCGCTCATACAACCTACCACCTAAATGAATTTTGGCACCTTTTCTTGTCACTAATAAAGCTTTCTTTTGGTGCTATTTGATTGCTCCTGCGATTTTTACTTTTTATTATATTCATCAAAAAAGACATGAATTTTGGCAAAAAAATGATTTTTTTAAATTTCTGTGCTGACAATTTTCAAATAAAGTAAAATTTCTGTATACATGCAGCGTGAAAAATGTGGACAAACATGTTTTTGATTAAAAAAAAACCATTCAGTGTATATTTATTGGTTTGGGTAAAAGTTATAGCGTTTACAAACTATGGTGCAAAAAGTGAATTTTGCCATTTTCAAGCATCTATGACTTTTCTGACCCCCTGTCATGTTTCATGAGGGGCTAGAATTCCAGGATAGTATAAATACCCCCCAAATGACCCCATTTTGGAAAGAAGACATCCCAAAGTATTCACTGAGAGGCATAGTGAGTTCATAGAAGATATTATTTTTTGTCACAAGTAAGCGGAAAATGACACTTTGTGACAAAAAAAAAGAAAAAAAAAAGAATCCATTTCTTCTAACTTGCGACAAAAAAAATGAAATCTGCCACGGACTCACCATGCCCCTCTCTGAATACCTTGAAGTGTCTACTTTCCAAAATGGGGTCATTTGTGGGGTGTGTTTACTGTCCTCGCATTTTGGGGGGTGCTAATTTGTAAGCACCCCTGTAAAGCCTAAAGGTGCTCATTGGACTTTGGGCCCCTTAGCGCAGTTAGGCTGCAAAAAAGTGCCACACATGTGGTATTGCCGTACTCAAGAGAAGTAGTAGAATGTGTTTTGGGGTGTATTTTTACACATACCCATGCTGGGTGGGAGAAATATCTCTGTAAATGACAATTTTTTCATTTTTTTTACACACAATTGTCCATTTACAGAGTTATTTCTCCCACCCAGCATGGGTATGTGTAAAAATACACCCCAAAACACATTGTACTACTTCTCCCGAGTACGGCGATACCACATGTGTGGCACTTTTTTGCACCCTAACTGCGCTAAAGGGCCCAAAGTCCAATGAGTACCTTTAGGATTTCACAGGTCATTTTGCGGAATTTGATTTCCAGACTACTCCTCACGGTTTAGGGCCCCTAAAATGCCAGGGCAGTATAGGAACCCCACAAATGACCCCATTTTAGAAAGAAGACACCCCAAGGTATTCCGTTAGGAGTATGGTGAGTTCATAGAAGATTTTATTTTTTGTCAAAAGTTAGCGGAAAATTGATTTTTATTGTTTTTTTCACAAAGTGTCATTTTCCACTAACTTGTGACAAAAAATAAAATCTTCTATGAACTCACCATACTCCTAACGGAATACCTTGAGGTGTCTTCTTTCTAAAATGGGGTCATTTGTGGGGTTCCTATACTGCCCTGGCATTTTAGGGGCCCTAAACCGTGAGGAGTAGTCTGGAAATCAAATTCCGCAAAATGACCTGTGAAATCCTAAAGGTACTCATTGGACTTTGGGCCCTTTAGCGCAGTTAGGGTGCAAAAAAGTGCCACACATGTGGTATCGCCGTACTCGGGAGAAGTAGTACAATGTGTTTTGGGGTGTATTTTTACACATACCCATGCTGGGTGGGAGAAATAACTCTGTAAATGGACAATTGTGTGTAAAAAAATCAAAAGATTGTCATTTACAGAGGTATTTCTCCCACCCAGCATGGGTATGTGTAAAAATACACCCCAAAACACATTGTACTACTTCTCCCGAGTATGGCAATACCACATGTGTGGCACTTTTTTGCACCCTAACTGCGCTAAAGGGCCCAAAGTCCAATGAGTACCTTTAGGATTTCACAGGTCATTTTGCGAAATTTGATTTCCAGACTACTCCTCACGGTTTAGGGCCCCTAAAATGCCAGTTCAGTATAGGAACCCCACAAATGACCCCATTTTAGAAAGAAGACACCCCAAGGTATTCCGTTAGGAGTATGGTGAGTTCATAGAAGATTTTAATTTTTGTCACAAGTTAGTGGAAAATGACACTTTGTGAAAAAAACAATAAAAATCAATTTTCCGCTAACTTTTGACAAAAAATAAAATCTTCTATGAACTCACCATACTCCTAACGGAATACCTTTGGGTGTCTTCTTTCTAGAATGGGGTCATTTGTGGGGTTACTATACTGCCCTGGCATTTTAGGGGCCCTAAACCGTGAGGAGTAGTCTTGAAACCAAATGTCGCAAAATGACCTGTGAAATCCTAAAGGTACTCATTGGACTTTGGGCCCCTTAGCGTACTTAGGGTGTAAAAAAGTGCCACACATGTGGTACCGCCGTACTCAGGAGAAGTAGTATAATGTGTTTTGGGGTGTATTTTTACACATACCCATGCTAAGTGGGAGAAATATCTCTGTAAATGACAATTGTTTGATTTGTTTTACACACAATTGAGCATTTACATAGAAATTTCTCCCACCCAGCATGGGTATGTGTAAAAATACACCCCAAAACACATTATACTACTTTTCCTGAGTACGGCGGTACCACATGTGTGACACTTTTTTGCAGCCTAGGTGCGCTAAGGGGCCCAACGTCCTATTCACGGGTCATTTTGAGGCATTTGTTTTCTAGACTACTCCTCGCGGTTTAGGGCCCCTAAAATGCCAGGGCAGTATAGGAACCCCACAAGTGACCCCATTTTAGAAAGAAGACACCCCAAGGTATTCCGTTAGGTGTATGGCGAGTTCATAGAAGATTTTATTTTTTGTCACAAGTTAGTGAAAAATGACACTTTGTGAAAAAAACCCAATAAAAATCAATTTCCGCTAACTTTTGACAAAAAATAAAATCTTCTATGAACTCGTCATACACCTAACAGAATACCTTGGGGTGTCTTTTTTTCTAAAATGGGGTCACTTGTGGGGTTCCTATACCGCCCTGGCATTTTACGGGCCCAAAACCGTAGTCTGGAAACCAAATGTCTCAAAATGACTGTTCAGGGGTATAAGCATCTGCAAATTTTGATGACAGGTGGTCTATGAGGGGGCGAATTTTGTGGAACCGGTCATAAGCAGGGTGGCCTTTTAGATGACAGGTTGTATTGGGCCTGATCTGATGGATAGGAGTGCTAGGGGGGTGACAGGAGGTGACAGGAGGTGATTGATGGGTGTCTCAGGGGGTGGTTAGAGGGGAAAATAGATGCAATCAATGCACTGGGGAGGTGATCGGAAGGGGGTCTGAGGGGGATCTGAGGGTTTGGCCGAGTGATCAGGAGCCCACACGGGGCAAATTAGGGCCTGATCTGATGGGTAGGTGTGCTAGGGGGTGACAGGAGGTGATTGATGGGTGTCTCAAGGTGTGATTAGAGAGGGGAATAGATGCAAGCAATGCACTGGCGAGGTGATCAGGGCTGGGGTCTGAGGGCATTCTGAGGGTGTGGGCGGGTGATTGAGTGCCCTAGGGGCAGATAGGGGTCTAATCTGATAGGTAGCAGTGACAGGGGGTGATTGATGGGTAATTAGTGGGTGTTTAGGGTAGAGAACAGATGTGAACACTGCACTTGGGAGGTGATCGGACGTCGGATCTGCGGGCGATCTATTGGTGTGGGTGGGTGATCAGATTGCCCGCAAGGGGCAGGTTAGGGGCTGATTGATGGGTGGCAGTGACAGCGGGTGATTGATGGGTGGCAGTGACAGGGGGTGATTGATGGGTGATTGATAGGTGATTGACAGGTGATCAGTGGGTTATTACAGGGAAGGACAGATGTAAATAATGCCCTGGCGAATTGATAAGGGGGGGTCTGAGGGCAATCTGAGTGTGTAGGCGGGTGATTGGGTGCCCGCAAGGGGCAGATTAGGGTCTGATCTGATGGGTAACAGTGACAGGTGGTGATAGGGGTGATTGATGGGTAATTAGTGGGTGTTTAGAGGAGAGAATAGATGGAAACACTGCGCTTGGGTGGTGATCTGATGTCGGATCTGCGGGCGATCTAATGGTGTGGGTGGGTGATCAGTTTGCCCGCAAGGGGCAGGTTAGGGGCTGATTGATGGGTGGCAGTGACAGGGGTGATTGATGGGTGGCAGTGACAGGGGGTGATTGATGGGTGATTGACAGGTGATTGACAGGTGATCAGTGGGTTATTACAGGGAAGGACAGATGTAAATAATGCCCTGGCGAATTGATAAGGGGGGGTCTGAGGGCAATCTGAGCGTGTAGGCGGGTGATTGGGTGCCCGCAAGGGGCAGATTAGGGTCTGATCTGATGGGTAACAGTGACAGGTGGTGATAGGGGGTGATTGATGGGTGATTGATGGGTAATTAGTGAGTGTTTAGAGGAGAGAATAGATGGAAACACTGCGCTTGGGTGGTGATCTGATGTCGGATCTGCGGGCGATCTATTGGTGTGGGTGGGTGATCAGTTTGCCCGCAAGGGGCAGGTTAGGGGCTGATTGTTGGGTGGCAGTGACAGGGGGTGATTGATGGGTGATAGGTGATTGGCAGGTGATTGACAGGTGATCAGTGGGTTATTACAGGGAAGGACAGATGTAATTAATGCACTGGTGAATTGATAAGGGGGGGGGGGGGTCTGAGGGTAATCTGAGCATGTGGGCGGGTGATTGGGTGCCCGCAAGGGGCAGCTTAGGGTCTGATCTGATAGGTAACAGTGACAGGTGGTGCTAAGGGGTGATTGATGGGTGATTGATGGGTAATTAGTGGGTGTTTAGAGAAGATAACAGATGTAAACAATACATTTGGGAGGTAATCTGACGGCGGGTTTGCGGGCGATCTAATGGTGTGGGTGGGTGATCAGATTGCCCGCAAGGGGCAGGTTAGGGGCTGATTGATGGGTGGCAGTGACAGGGGGTGACAGGGGGTGATTGATGGGTGATAGGTGATTGGCAGGTGATTGACAGGTGATCAGTGGGTTATTACAGGGAAGAACAGATGTAATTAATGCACTGGTGAATTGATAAGGGGGGGTCAGAGGGCAATCTGAGCGTGTGGGCGGGTGATTGGGTGCCCGCAAGGGGCAGATTAGGGTCTGATCTGATAGGTAAAAATGACAGGTGGTGATAGGGGCTGATTGATGGGTGATTGATGGGTAATTAGTGGGTGTTTAGAGGAGAGAATAGATGTAAACAATGGATTTGGGAGGTGATCTGATGTCGGATCTGCGGGCGATCTATTGGTGTGGGTGGGTGATCAGATTGCCCGCAAGGGGCAGGTTAGGGGCTGATTGATGGGTGGCAGTGACAGGGGGTGATTGATGGGTGATTGACAGGTGATTGACAGGTGATTGACGGGTGATTGACAGGTTATCAGGGAAGATAGATGCATACAGTACACAGGGGGGGGGGGGGGGTCTGGGGGGGGTCTGGGGAGAATCTGAGGGGTGGGGGGGTGATCAGGAGGGGGCAGGGGGCAGGGGGGGGATAAAAAAAAATAGCGTTGACAGATAGTGACAGGGAGTGATTGATGGGTTATTAGGGGGGTGATTGGGTGCAAACAGGGGTCTGGGGGGTGGGCAGGGGGGGGTCTGAGGGGTGCTGTGGGCGATCAGTGGGCGGGGGGGGGGCAGATCAGTGTGTTTGGGTGCAGACTAGGGTGGCTGCAGCCTGCCCTGGTGGTCCCTCGGACACTGGTACCACCAGGGCAGGAGGCAGCCTGTATAATACACTTTGTATACATTACAAAGTGTATTATACACTTTGTAGCGGCGATCGCGGGGTTAACATCCCGCCGGCGCTTCTGTATGGCCGGCGGGATGTTACGGCGGGTGGGCGGAGCCAGTTGCCGGGGGAAGCGCGCGTCATCAATGACGCGATCGCTCCCCCGGCATGCCTAAAGGACGCGCCGCCTGAAGGCGTATTGCGGTCCTTTAGGCGTCCACTTTGCCGCCATCCCCATGGGCTGTGGGCGGTCGGCAAGTGGTTAAACATTCTAGTCCAGGTTTGTAGAATGATTTTGGGCTTCCAGTCTTCTCTAGGGAGGCTCATTCAGATTCTATGGAATTGAAATTTCTACATTTCCGAATTCCGATCAAAAATTGCATTTATGATCGAAACTGGGAAACTGGAAAATGGAAATGGGAAATCTGCAGAAATCCGATTTGCCACAACTCTGTAATTTTAGCCAAATAACAGAACTCGGTAACATTGGACCAATCAGAGAATGCTGAATTTTTATGCAAAAAACGTATTACTGTCGTCGTTTTAGACCAATCACATTTTTCCTTTTCTTATTTTTGCATTCTCTGATGCAAAAAGTGACAATTAAAATACTCCTCTAAAATCGGAAAACAAAAATCAGAATTCTGCATAAATCCAGTTTGCAGCAACTCGGTAATTTTAGCCCAATCACAGAACATGGAAGTATTGGACCAATCAGAGAATACAGAATTTTTCCTCATAAATGAGATTAGTGCGGTACAGTAATGTTAGGCCAAACACAAGACTGATTTTCCATTTTTCTGATTTACCATATTCCGGATTTTTTTGGGGGTCATTTTTTTTTCATTCTCTGATGCAAAAAATGACAAATAAAATACTCATCGGAAATTTAAAAAATTGGAAATCGGAAATTGGAAATTGGCATGGGCAGAAATCGGAATTTCTGCAGAATTTGGAAATTCTTCTCGGTTTAAGGAAAACCCCAGTAAGTCAGCCACCATTCATGTTGAATAGAGTTAAACCTGTGAAACTACTGCTGATTGGCACAGATGAGGCTCCCATCCAGAGCGTCAGGGTATCTCTGACCCAAATGAAAGCAACACAAGTCAAGGAGGGTGTTTAAACTATGTGCTGCTGATGGTCTGGTTATCACATTGCAGGTTGGTAACCGCAGGAGATTGCCAGTGGTGGTGAAATTCGCAATTACGCATCGTAAACGTAATGCAAAATTTCAGAAAAAAAATCGTAATTTATTTTGTATGTAATATTCAAAATTTGGCGTAATTTTTAGAGTAATTTTTCTAGAAATGTTGCGTAATTTTGTGCCGATTTTAGAGGTTAATAGCAAAGCCCCCATACATGCTATTGCTATAAAATAGTGGGTATAAGTCACACAAAGAATTTTTCAAAAAGACCTTGTAGTTTTTGAGAAACTCAATTTTAAAAATTCAAAGAAAAATGTTTTTTTAAACTTTCATTCAAAGTTTAAAAACCATTTTTTACTTGTATTTTTAAAATCGAGTTTCTCAAAAATGTTTGCAAATTTTTTTTGACTTGTACCCACTATTCTCTTTAACATATGTATCAATTTTGGTGTCAATAGCATGTATGGAGGCTCTGCAATTCACTGCTAAAGAAATTTTATGCGAAATTACGAATGACTACACTAAATCAATTGAATTTGCCAATCGTAATTACGTATAAGCGTAATTGCAAAAATGTACACGAAATGTAGTGAAATTGTAACTTCTTGATTATGATCATCACTATAGCAGGATCCTTTTGAGTTTTTAGTTAATATCCTAATTAGAATAATACTTCAAAATGTAAGAAATTAGGACTTACGAAATGCATTTGGAAGGGTATGGAAATGCAGCCTGCTTTAGAAGATCATTTCCTAGAGATTCATAGTGAGCAGAGATTAGTCCTCCAATAATCAAGTCTCCATCTTGATAATATTCATATTCAAACATAAATCTCATGGCATTGATTTGGCACTGAGTGTCCAGGCTCCGGGCTATGACTGCTCCATAGTAAGTGACAAAGAGAAGTGACAGCAGATAACAGATAGGCTGTACAGGAGACCAGGTCATGTCATATACTGAGTGTCCAGTCTCCAGGCTATGGCTGCCCCATAGTAAGTGACAGAGAGAAGTGACAGCAAATAACAGACTGTACAGGAGACCAGGTCATGTCATATACTGAGTGTCCAGTCTCCAGGCTATGGCTGCCCCATAGTAAGTGACAGAGAGAAGTGACAGCAGATAACAGACTGTACAGGAGACCAGGTCATGACATATACTAAGTGTCCAGGCTCCGGGCTATGACTGCTCCATAGTAAGTGACAGAGAGAAGTGACAGCAGATAACAGACTGTACAGGAGACTAGGTCATGACATATACTGAGTGTCCAGGCTCCGGGCTATGACTGCTCCATAGTAAGTGACAGAGAGAAGTGACAGCAGATAACAGACTGTACAGGAGACCAGGTCATGTCATATACTGAGTGTCAAGGCTCCGAGCTATGACTGCTCCATAGTAAGTGACAGAGAGAAGTGACAGCAGATAACAGACTGTACAGGAGACCAGGTCATGTCATATACTGAGTGTCAAGGCTCCGGGCTATGACTGCTCCATAGTAAGTGACAGAGAGAAGTGACAGCAGATAACAGACAGGCTGTACGGGAAGCCAGGTCATGTCATATACTGAGTGTCCAGGCTCCAGGCTATGACTGCTCCATAGTAAGTGACAGAGAAGAGTGACAGCAGATAACAGACAGGCTGTACAGTAAGCCAGGTCATGTCATATACTGAGTGTCCAGGCTCCGGGCTATGACTGCTCCATAGTAAGAGAAGGGACAGCAGATAACAGCCAGACTGCACAGGAGGCCAGGTCATGTCATATACTGAGTGCCCAGGCTCCGGGC
The DNA here is from genome assembly GCF_040937935.1 of Hyperolius riggenbachi. Lineage (NCBI taxonomy): Eukaryota > Metazoa > Chordata > Amphibia > Anura > Hyperoliidae > Hyperolius > Hyperolius riggenbachi. The sequence goes on along the minus strand of NC_090646.1, from coordinate 18,102,275 downwards.
TATGACTGCTCCATAGTAAGTGACAGAGATGAGTGACAGCAGATAGCAGACAGGCTGTACAGGATATCAGGTCATGTCCTATACTGAGTGTCCAGGCTCCGGGCTATGACTGCTCCATAGTAAGAGAGGGGACAGCAGATAACAGCCAGACTGCACAGGAGGCCAGGTCGTGTCAAACAGCTGATCATTAGTCAGCCATGCACATCCTCAGCACAGGAGGGACATACAAGAAACAGCACCTTATATACATGACTGGGGACTGATTTACATGTTCAGACGCAGCTGCAGAATCATTGCCTGATGACAGAATTGCAATAACTTTTTTTATTATTATTATTATTATCATTTTTTTTTATTTTTTTTTTTAGTTGAGTTATTTTGTGTCCCAATTATTATCAGCTCAGTAACACCAATATCCTTAGCTACGGGTCTAATGGGACTTTGAAGAAGCATAAGCCTCAAAGTACATGAATCTTAGAAGTCCAAACAACTTTGCAATTTAAAAGGACAATATGAGACATAACAAAAACTTTCAATTGGAAGAGAGAAAGAGAGGGAGAGTGCAAACATGCTCACTATAAAGATCAATATAATGTGCAATGGGGCTATCTCCTCTGCATGGAATTTTTATTTTATTGCGGAAAGTTGGCATGCAACCACCATTGCTTTGCCATGGGGCATCGATTTTGATGATATAGCATGGAACCATTTTTTTATGTGATGGGACGTCGTTTATTTCAAGACGATAAATCTGAAAGCATGATATGACATAAATTATCAAAAATAAGCTAAAAACTTGTTTATTTTTTTGAACTTTCAAATTATTTTTGAACAATGTCAACAAGTATCACCAAAGCCATGGTTTTCCAGTAGTAATGTCTGGTTGTGAAAGTTGGAGTATAAGGAAGGCTAAGCACAAGAAATGATGCCTTCAAATCACGGTGCATTGAGATGTCGCTAGAACTGACAATGCATCAGTGAGTAATGAGAAAGCATGTACCAATGCTAGTCACATATACTGCCATGAGAAGGTGTACAGAGGGCTAATGTTCGTAGAGTGAGAGTGCTCTAGAGTAAACCGCCCTAATCACCAACATGTTTCCCCAAAAGGCTTCATCTGGGTTTATGTACAAAGAAAGCAGTGAGGGAAAAAATGCAAATATTGCCCACAGATCTACTCACATCAGTCACACGAATAAAGTATCAGGATGGATGGACAGTGAACTGTGTATTCCTAAAAGGAATGATGCATAACTGAACCCCTCATTGAGTCCTTATGGGGCCACATGAAAAATATATTTAGATTCTAGGACCACTGGCCGCATTCCTCCCCTTCCTCCCTCTTCCCTCCCTGCAAAGTCATGAGTGGGCGGTATATAGGGGAAACTTAAAATTCACCTGATCGCCCTGCAGCGTTGCGTCTCCATGGCAATAGACGTTGGGACATGGCAGCGAATTGTATGCTGGCAGCCAGTGTGTAATACTTTGGCACGTCCCGACATCATGTCATGTGACACCCTGTTGCCATGGAGACGTGACACTGGATGGCGATCAGGTGAGTTTTAACCACTTCTCTACCACAGGTTTTTTCCCCTTCAAAAGCTCTTCCCAGTCATTCGGTAATAACTTTATCGCTAACTATCACACTGAAATGATCTATATATTATTTTTTTGTGGGACAAACTAGGCTTTCTTTAAACAGTACTTTATACTAACAATTATATTATTTTATATGCATTTGACGGGGAAGAAGAAAAAAAAATGGAAAAAAAATCACCATTTCTAAGCTTTCAGCCATTGTAGTTTAAAAATAAAATGTGCTATTGTAGATAAATCAGACACATTTTATTTGCCCATTTATCCTGGTTATTACAATGTTTAAATTGTGTCCCTAGTACAATGTATAGCGATAATATATTTTTTTGGGTTAGGGGTGAAGGAGTTAAAAAAATAATGAAAATGTATTTAATTTTTATATGGTAAGTGTATATTGGTGTATTTGGAAGTAGTTTTACTTTCTGGCCACAAGATGGTGCTATGCTAACTCTGTTTTCTAAAAATAGAAAACAGAACCAAATATTTACATGTGTTTGCAGGCGTTTATAAACAAGGACGAAGAAAAGCGTGGCAGAAGTTGCTAAGTGGTTAAGTCTCCCCTTTGCTACCACCCGCTTGTCACTCTGCAGGAAGGGAACTGGAAGGAGCAGGATCCACCCGCGAATGTTGTTGGACCGAAATAATAGTGCAAGTGGGCCTAATGTGGCCCTTGAGCTGTAGTTTGCTTAGTGCTCTTCTAGCTGGAGCATGTTTCTGTCAACCCCCCCTCTGGCATTTTCTTTGTGATTCTGGTTCCCTTAAAAATTTAGATCATACAGGTGTTTTAATGGGTGGTAAACATATGTTTGGCCATGGTGCTCTCTCATTTGTTCTGAATGTTTCCTATATGCTTCAACACTCTGTTTCAGGGGTCTGATTGTTCGCCCCACACAGATCTACCTAGAGCCCGTGTATGGCTGCACATCTGAGGACTAGGCTGTAAAACCAGAGGAAAAAATTGAAAATATCAGCAGGTGGTCCCAAGGCCCGACAAACGAAACATTAGCTTGGCAAAAAAAATCTTATGTTTAAAAACCTGAGCAGGTTGGCAAGTATAGGAAAGTGGTCTCCTGCCTCTGCATCTGTAATCATCTGTTGAGAACCTTCTGATTGGCTGCATCAGGACATGAAGTGGAGAAGAGCAGCTGCAAGAGACATGGCCAGGAATGGTACTTCTTCCTTGTTGGTGAGGTTGACTGCCTGGGAGAAGAGTCATGAGGGAAAGAGGTAGAGGTGTGGTAGTGGAAATAGCGTTTAGGCTGCAGGCAATCTTGATTGGTGGAAGAGGTTGTCAGTAAAGTAAAGGTTGCAGACAATCTTGATGGGTGGGGGAGGTTGGTAGAAGAGTCTAGGCCAGGGCTGGGCAAACAACAACTCGAGAGCCATATCTGGCCCATCGGTGTCCTAAATCTGGTCTGCCGATAGAGGGCCTGATTCCTCTTCTCTCTCCTCCATTCCTGCATAAGGTGCTTATTGAGAAGTTTAACTCACCCAATCCTACTTTCCAGAGACCATCTAAAAGGCCAGGGTGGTGTTATGTGACCCATCATCAGTACATGCCAGAATGTCACATGATGCCACCATAGCCATGGAGATCACTGCTGGAAGATCTGGTTGGGTGAGTTAAACCTGTCATAATGCACCACTCACAACTCTGCAGGGAGGGAGCGAGTAGAGGGCGGAAAGGCGTCCAGACCGCTAGAAGAATGCGAAAAAAGTTTGCCCAGCCCTAGTCTAGGCTGCATAGAGAGTTGATAGGGCTGGAAGAGGGGCCTTGTCAGGGACTAGGCTGTAGGGAACTTGAATTTCCTCCTCTGCCTGTGCTTGCAGCATCTGTTATTATCACTGTATTGTGTTTGAACTGTTGCATATCTCAGTGTGACATTACACATCCCACTGATAACCAGAGCTGTGTACACTTCTGCTATTGTTGCCACATTCAGTTGCAGGCATAGTAGCACCTCCACTGCATTAGTTTTCATTTGTTGCAGGCACAGTTCCCCAATTCAAAAAAAGGAAAAAAAAATGACAGGCAGAAGCAGGCCACCCAAGTGTACTTGAGGTCATGCTGCTGTTTCTAAGGCCCTGGAAGAATGCACAGTGTTCAGATGCCATGTACCCTCAACCCCCACAATCCTGAGTAGTGATGGGCCGAACCTCCGATTTTAGGTCCGCGAACTGGGTTCGCGAACTTCCACGGAAGGTTCGGTTTGCGGAAAAGTTTGCGAACCGCAATAGACTTCAATGGGGAGGCGAACTTTGAAAAATAGAAAAAATTATGCTGGCCCCAAAAGTGATGGAAAAAGATGTTTCAAGGGGTCTAACACCTGGAGGGGGGCATGTCGGAGTGGGATACACGCCAAAAGTCCCGGGGAAAAATCTGGATGTGAAGCAAAACAGCGCTTTAAGGGCAGAAATCACATTAAATGCTAAATTGCAGGCCTAATGTGCTTTCAAACATCTTGCATGTGTATACATCAATCAGGTAGCGTAATTAGAGTACTGCTTCACACTGATGCACCAAACTAACTGTGTAACGCACCGCAAGTTACCAGCTGTTTGTGTAGTGACGGCCATGCTGGACTACTGCGCAACATGGCTAGATTGCTCTTCCTCACTCAGTGATGTCAGGTAATGTGTGACTTCCTTCTCAACTTTCCATGGCATTGTTATAAAGCTTATGTTTTGTTTTTAAATTACATTTTCTACTTGTAGCGGTACTTGTTCAGTACCGCTACAATGAGAATCCTATGGAGGCGGGCAAGTCTGGCATTGTGACCCCGGGTAATGGCCGGGGAATGAGGGTTGGAATCCAGTGTAGAGCCTGAGCAACGGCTACCACTACACATCCAAGGAGGGCAGCAGTCAGGCATGCACGCCCGCCCCGAGGTAGTGACCAAAAATAACAATACAGGAGGACTATCGAGGGCTTGCTGTATTTGAAATGAATGTACTTTAAATCCTTTAACGAGAACCAGTTATGGCAGGCAAAGATGACACCACATTCCTTTCACGAGAATCATATGGAGGCGGGCAAGTCTGCCATTTGTGACCCCGGGTAATGGCCGGGGAATGAGGAATGGAATCCGGTGTGGAGCCTGAGCAACGGCTACCACTACACAGGCAAGGAGGGCAGCAGGCAGGCATGCACGCCCGCCCCGAGGTAGTGACTAAAAATAACAATACAGGAGGACTATTGAGGGCTTGCTGTATTTGAAATGAATGTACTTTAAATCCTTTAACGAGAACCAGTTATGGCGGGCAAAGATGACACCACATTCCTTTAACGATAATCATATGGAGGCGGGCAAGTCTGACATTGTCACCACGGGTAATGGGCGGGGAATGAAGGTTGGATTCCGGCCCGAAGTGGGAGCCTGCTGAGACCCATGCTGTAGCTGCCCTGACCGTGCTTTGCAGACCAGGCATCTGTGATCAGATGGACCCTTGACCCAGCGGAAGACAAACCAAGTCGAAAGCATTTGCCAAAAATGTTTTACGGAGGGCACGTTTTTTGCATTTTTTTTCAATAGTTTGAAACTGTAGATGGTTGTATTTTTAAATTGTTTGAAAATGTAGATGGTTGTATTTTTAAATTATTTGAAAATGTAGATGGTTGTATTTTTAAATTGTTTGAAAATGTAGATGGTTGTATTTTTCAATTGTTTTAAAATGTAGATGGTTGTATTGCGTTCCGGAGTTGGAGCCTGAGAAACGGCTACCACCACACATCCAGGCAAGGAGGGCAGCAGGCAGGCATGCACGCCCGCCCCGAGGTAGTGACCAAAAATAACAATACAGGACTCAGGAGGACCTTTTGAGGCCCTAATTGTAATGAATCAACTTTAAATCCTTTAACGGGAATCCGTTATGGAGGGCAAGTCTGATGGTGCCTTTACTGCAATTCACCAGGTTGGTCTCCGGCGAGAATCTGTTATGGAGGTCAAGTCTGCCATCGTGACCACTGACCATGGCTAATGGCGGGGGAACCCTTCCTGGTATGATTCCGGTCTGGAGTTGTAGCCTAACAAACGGCTCCCACCACACATCCAGGCAAGGAGGGCAGCAGGCAGGCATGCACGCCCGCTCCGAGGTAGTGACCAAAAATAACAATACAGGAGGACTATCGAGGGCTTGCTGTATTTGAAATGAATGTACTTTAAATCCTTTAACAAGAACCAGTTATGGTGGGCAAAGATGACACCACATTCCTTTCACGAGAATCATATGGAGGCGGGCAAGTCTGACATTGTCACCACGGGTAATGGGCGGGGAATGAAGGTTGGATTCCGGCCCGAAGTGGGAGCCTGCTGAGACCCATGCTGTAGCTGCCCTGACCGTGCTTTGCAGACCAGGCATCTGTGATCAGATGGACCCTTGACCCAGCGGAAGACAAACCAAGTCAAAAGCATTTGCCAAGATGGTATTACGGAGGGCAAGTTTTTTGCCTTTTTTTCAATTGTTTGAAACTGTAGATGGTTGTATTTTTAAATTGTTTGAAAATGTAAATGGCTGTATTTTTAAATTGTTTGAAAATGTAGATGGTTGTATTTTTCAATTGTTTAAAACTGTATCCATTCAAGTGCAAGTTATGCACTGACTGCCAGGTATAATGTGCAGTCACAGATGCAGTGAAAGGTATACAGTGACTGCAAACAGCCGTTTGTGTAGTGACGGGCGTGCTGGACTGGTGCGCACCATGATGAGAGTGCAGGTGATGGTGGCTTTTCAGCCCATATGGTCACCCGGCTGATGTAGCTGAATGACAGAACAGTGACTGTCCAGCTGATCAAATTTGGTCTGACCACAATGAAACAACGACCTTATTATCTTTGGTGTGCCACCCCCACCCGAGACACTCATATAGCTGGCAGTCATTGCTTCATTGTGATACGCAAGCCCCTTCACCGCGGCAAGGCAATGATCACGAAGGGGGATGGGCACATGTACATGCCTTTTGTTTTTTTGTTGCAGCCGCCTGCAGTTCAGCCAGAAAAATTAGGCAGGCATGTGTACGCCCCAGAAAAATTAGTATAGCGGCCGCTGCTAGCAGCGGCCTTAAAAATTCTGGAATCCTGGACCCTGGTGGTGGTGGCGGAGAAGGCAGTCAAGCGGCCTGCAGGCAAAGATGCTGTGTGTGGGGACTGACTTAGTCTTCGGTCATGCAATAGCCCTCAGAGATCCATGCCTCGTTCATTTTGATAAAGGTCAGGTACTGAACACTGTCATGACTTAGGCAACTTCTCTTCTCAGTGACAATGCCTCCAGCTGCACTGAAGGTCCTTTCTGACAGGACGCTTGTGGCAGGGCAAGAGAGAAGTTGTATGGCAAATTGGGACAGCTCTGGCCACAGGTCAAGCATGCGCAACCAGTAGAGCAAGGGTTCATCGTTGCTGCTCGCAGTCGCAGTGTGTACATCCACACTTAAGGCCAGGTAGTCGGCTACCTGCCAGTTCAGGCGTTGGTGGAGGGTGGATCCCGAAGGGCTACTGCGAAGCATTGGACTAAAGAATGTCCGCATGTTCGACATCACCCCGAGATCGCTGGAGCGTCCTGTCCTTGCCTGCGTGGACTGGTGAGGAGGAGGAGGAATACTGCCAGTGGTACCTTTATTGCGTTGTACTGTCACATCACCCTTAAATGCATTATAAAGCATCATTGACAGCTTGTTCTGCAAGTGCTGCATCCTTTCCGCCTTGTGTTGAGTTGCTAACAGGTCTGCCACTTTGTGCCTGTACCGAGGGTCTAGTAGCGTGGCCACCCAGTACAGGTCATTCGCCTTGAGTTTTTTGATACGGGGGTCCCTCAACAGGCTGGACAACATGAAAGAGGCCATCTGCACAAAGTCGGATCCAGACGTACTCTCCATCTCCTCTTGCTCTTCCACAGTGACGTCACGCAACTCCTCTTTCTCCCCCCAGCCACGAACAATACCACGGGAACGTGGAGCAGCAGAAGCCCCCTGTGACGGCTGCTGCGGTTGTTCTTCTGCCGCTGCCGCCTCTTCCTCCTCCACAGAAACACCTTCCTCATAATCATCCGAGTCTGACTCCTCTCCTTCCCCACACGACTCCTCTTCTTCCTCCTCCTCCCCCCTCTGTGGTGCCGCAGGTGTTGAGGAAACCTGTGGTTCGGCTGAAAATTGGTCCCACGACTCCTCCTGCCGTAGCTGTTCCTGTTCCCGCTCCTCCACAGCTTCATCCACCACTCTACGCACGGCACGCTCCAGGAAGTAAGCGTAGGGGATCAAGTCGCTGATGGTGCTTTTAGCGCGACTCACCAGGTTGGTCACCTCCTCAAACGGCCGCATGGTCCTGCATGCATTTCGCATCAGTGTCCAGCTGTTGGGCCACAACATCCCCATCTTCTCAGATTGTGTCCTTCTACTGTAGTTGTACAGGTACTGGGTGACGGCTTTCTCCTGGTCTAGCAGGCGAGAGAACATGAGCAGGGTGGAATTCCAGCGAGTCGGGCTATCGCATATCAAGCGTCTCACCGGCAAGCAGGGCCGGATTTACAACTCAGGAGCCTGTAGGCACATGGGGTTCTGGCGCCCTAAGCCCCGCCCATAACAGGCCACACCCATTTTGTTTTTACTTGCTTGTTTTTTTTTCTACTGGCGGGGACGGTTCAGGTGAGGCATGGGGGAGGAAATAATTAAGGTTATGCATGGTTATGCATGGAGGGTTTTGTGTTGGTGGGGATAGTTAAGGTTAGGCATGGGGTAGGAAGGGTTAAAGTTTGCTGTTCGGGGGGAGTTATGTGGCAGCAGGGATGGGTTAGGTTAGGCATGGGTTGGTTAAGGTTATACTTCAGTAGTCAGTATATTACTATACATTTTTACAGTTTAATAGTAAAATATTGGTAAATTTACCAATATTCATATTTACTATCGGGCTAACTGGGCGCCAAAATTTCCAGGCACCCTTTGTTGACATACTCCGACCTCCCAAACTGCTAACACTAACACTCGCTTGTCCGCCCCACTCAGTCTCAGTAGATGGTCAGCGAGATACCCACAATTCTGGACAAATGCAGGCTATCAAATTGCATGCCTAGAGACAGCACAGAGGCAGCCATGAGTCATCAAATCTGAGGACACTACCAGACGGTCAGTAAGATTTTTCGCTGACCATCTGGTACTGGTAGTGTCCTCAGATGTGATTGCTCATCATGGTTGTACTGTCTGTAGGCAGCAGGGATGTAGACTGTGGGACACTAACCTAGCCAGTGTCGGACTGGGAGCTGGAAAAGCAGAGGAAAACCTCTTGCTGGCCAAGCAGCAGTAATTAGCTGTTGCTGCGCACAGTGAAGACTTGCTGCAGGTTTCTATTGGGAGTGATAACACAGGGTTACTGCTGCTTGGCCAGCAGGTGGATTTCCTCAGGTTTTCCACCTCCCAGTCTGACACTGAACCTAGCTGTCACTGTGTGTGACGCTGGCTACAGAGGACAAGGCGCGATCGTGATCTGAGTGGGCATGGCATGTGGGGCTGTCAGTGATCACGCTTTCAGCTTTTCAATTGTGAAGGGGGACATTTAGTAAGCTGCCTATGCTCCATAAGGCACCTGTAGGCTCGTACCTACTGCCTACAATGCTAAATCCAGTACTGCAGCCAGTGTACAAAGTGCAGCACAAGGCACAAAAAGCCTCCATGGGGGATTTGTAGCGATAACAAGGTAAACAGGGAGCAATACCCGACGCATTAAAATGATCAAGAAAACCTGAAGGTAGTCATACATCTTGCAATGATGGGCAGATTCGGCCAAGAGACAAATCTCTCTCTAATTGAGTCTGATTAGAGAGATTTGTTGGCTGCCCATACACTGCAGGCCGATTCTCGATCAATTTCAGCATGAAATCTCCCGGGAATCAGCTGCCTCCCTGGTGTATAAATGTACGTGTGCGTTTATACATTACCTGTCCTGTGTCGCGATGCCCATCCGTCTTCCGAATCTGCTGCCTTTCCATTATCCCCAATTCCCCATACATGCTGCCGCCATGGCGAGTGAAGTCAAACGCCAGAGTGCTATGCGCCGGAAACATGTATGGGGCTAATGAAAAAGTGGCGGATTTGGAAGACGGATGGTGCTGCGACACAGAATAGGTAATGTAGATGTACCAGTACATTTATACATTGGAGAAACAGTGCCAGGGGGTCCGTCGCTTGTCCTGATATCGCACGCCATTACCGCCGCGCACCCAATCGAGCATGTCAGCCCTACATCTTGCAGCATGTCCGATTGATACATCCGACACATTGCAGCCTGAAAATTGGTTGCAACGTCGATCGGGCATGCACTTGGCGGCACAGATTTTCATCCAATTCGAAGCACTTGGCGGCACAGATTTTCATCCAATTCGATTATAATAATCGAATTGGATGGTCGATCGGACACCACATCACCTGATGTATGAGTCTGAGTGGTGCCCTGGTGATAATAAACACCCATGTGTGCATAATTACAGTGGGCTGCAGTAGACTAGTGTTGGGCGAACAGTGTTCGCCACTGTTCGGGTTCTGCAGAACATCACCCTGTTCGGGTGATGTTCGAGTTCGGCCGAACACCTGACGGTGCTCGGCCAAACCGTTCGGCCATATGGCCGAACTAAGAGCGCATGGCCGAACGTTCCCCGAACGTTCGGCTAGCGCTGTGATTGGCCGAACGGGTCACGTGGTTCGGACCCGAACGCGCTCTGATTGGCCGAACTGTCACGTGGTTCGGGTAAATAAATACCCGAACCACGTCATATCTCCGCCATTTGTCTGTGGGTTTAGCTTTGGGTAGGCAGGCAGGGTAGTTCGCGCTCCAGCCACGCTAGCCAGGGTCCCCCCCAGTCATTGTGTGTCGCTGCTGGGAATAGTAGTACACCGCTCGCTCAGCATTCTGTTTACTGCCACTCTGTGTACCTCGCTCAGCCACACTATATAGCATTCTGTTTACTGCCACTCTGTGTCTGCTGGGAATAGTAGTACACCGCTTGCACAGCCACACTATATAGCATTCTGTTTACTGCCACTCTGTGTACCTCGCTCAGCCACACTATATAGCATTCTGTTTACTGCCACTCTGTGTCTGCTGGGAATAGTGGTACACCGCTCGCTCAGCCACACTATATAGCATTCTGTTCACTGTTCTGTGTCTGCTTGGAATAGTGGTACACCGCTCGTTCAGCCACACTATATAGCATTCTGTGTACTGTTCTGTGTCTGCTGGGAACAGTAGTACACCGCTCGTTCAGCCACACTATATAGCATTCTGTGTACTGTTCTGTGTCTGCTGGGAACAGTAGTACACCGCTCGCTCAGCCACACTATATAGCATTCTGTTCACTGTTCTGTGTCTGCTGGGAATAGTGGTACACCGCTCGCTCAGCCACACTATATAGCATTCTGTTCACTGTTCTGTGTCTGCTGGGAATAGTGGTACACCGCTCGCTCAGCCACACTATATAGCATTCTGTTTACTGTTCTGTGTCTGCTGGGAATAGTGGTACACCGCTCGCTCATCCACACTATATAGCATTCTGTTCACTGTTCTGTGTCTGCTGGGAATAGTGGTACACCGCTCGCTCAGCCACACTATATAGCATTCTGTTCACTGTTCTGTGTCTGCTGGGAATAGTGGTACACCGCTCGCTCAGCCACACTATATAGCATTCTGTTTACTGCCACTCTGTGTACCTCGCTCAGCCACACTATATAGCATTCTGTTTACTGCCACTCTGTGTCTGCTGGGAATAGTGGTACACCGCTCGCTCAGCCACACTATATAGCATTCTGTTCACTGTTCTGTGTCTGCTTGGAATAGTGGTACACCGCTCGCTCAGCCACACTATATAGCATTCTGTTTACTGTTCTGTGTCTGCTGGGAATAGTGGTACACCGCTCGCTCAGCCACACTATATAGCATTCTGTTCACTGTTCTGTGTCTGCTGGGAATAGTGGTACACCGCTCGCTCAGCCACACTATATAGCATTCTGTTTACTGTTCTGTGTCTGCTGGGAACAGTAGTACACCGCTCGCTCAGCCAGAGTATATAGCATTGTGTTTACTGCCACTCTGTGTACACCGCTCAGCCAGACTATATACCATTGTTTACTGACACTCTGTGTACACCACTCAGCCACACTATATACCATTGTTTACTGACACTCTGTGTACACCGCTCAGCCAGACTATATACCATTGTTTACTGCCACTCTGATTCTGCTGGGAACAGTAGTACACCGCTCGCTCAGCCAGACTATATACCATTGTTTACTGACACTCTATGTACACCGCTCAGCCAGACTATATACCATTGTTTACTGCCACTCTGATTCTGCTGGGAACAGTAGTACACCGCTCGCTCAGCCAGACTATATACCATTGTTTACTGACACTCTATGTACACCGCTCAGCCAGACTATATACCATTGTTTACTGCCACTCTGATTCTGCTGGGAACAGTAGTACACCGCTCGCTCAGCCAGACTATATAGCATTGTGTTTACTGCCACTCTGTGTACACCGCTCAGCCACACTATATAGCATTGCGTACTCTGCCAGTCAGTGTGTATATTGCTGGGATCAGTAATACTCCACTCACCGTCAACCACTATATGAGCTCAACATGAGTTCCCCAGAGACCTCCGCTGTGAGCAGCACTCCCAACAACAGCAACAGCCAACGCCCCACGCAAGCTATAACATCCACCCCAGCAGCCAGTGGTCAGCAGCAGCCCTCCCCGGAGGAGAACGTTGTGTCCATCAGTCCGTCGCCAGAGCGATTAATGAGGGCTGCCATTGAGGAGATGATGGGGCCTGATGTGGAGGAGGAGGTCTGGCTCAGGCCAGCATCCCAAGTTAATGTTGAGGACGATGAGGGGTCTGTGTCTGGGGATGTTGGGGTGGCAGAGGTGGTGGGTGGGTCAGACTCAGGAGAAGAGTTGTATGATGAGGATGATGATCGGGACCATCTGTATGTGCCTCAGAGTCCGACCCCGGAAAACATGTTGTATCGTGTGTTTAGGTACTAAAATCTGCGTTCCCTCCCAGTAGTGTTGGGCGAACAGTGTTTGCCACTGTTCGGGTTCTGCAGAACATCACCCTGTTCGGGGTGACTATATAGCAGACTATATAGCATTGTGTTTAATGCCACTCTGTGTACACGGCTCAGCCACACTATATAGCATTGTGTTTACTTCCACTCTGTGTCTGCTGGGAACAGTAGTACACCGCTCACCCGCCACTGTATAGCATTGTGCTCTGTGTCACTGCTGACAATAGTGGTACACCGCTCACCCACCACTGTATAGCATTTCTGTACTGCCACTGTACTGCTGCCAGTCAGCGTGTACTTTAAGGATAAGTGAAATGAGGAAGAAATCCGGTGAAAGAGGGAGGGGCAAGGGAAGAGGTGTTTCCCCTGACGGTTCACGTACAGGCCACAGGGGAGCACCCAAGAAAACCCACTCAATACTGCCCATGTTGTCCAGGACAACAACCCTCACAGATCCAAAAGAACAGGACCAGATAATTACTTGGATGACCTCTCAAGCGTCCAGCAGTGGGTTAAGCAGCACCAGCACATCACGCACGAGGTCCGAGTCCTCAGCCAGTTAAAGTCTGGGCTTTCTTTGAAGACTGCACTGAGGATGTTACCATGGCGATTTGCAAGGTGTGCAAGACCCGCCTGAGCAGGGGGAAAAGTATTAACAACCTCTCCACCACCAGCATGAGCCGCCACATTCTATCCAAACATCCCACTCTGTGGGCAAACGCGGCAGGACAGGGTACCACCAGCAACACTGCCTCCCTTGGGTTCACCAGACTCACCACCAGACCCGCCTCAGCAGCAGCAGTAGCCCAGCCATTGCGTGGTTCACAACATTCACAAACATCAGACGATGCTGACACTGTCACTTTCCGGACTAGTGCTCTTGAGGTCTCCCAGTGTTCATCAAACACAACAACCAACAGCCCTTCGGTGTGCAGCGCTACGGTTGAGTTGTCTGTTTCTGAGATGTTTGAGCACAAGAGGAAATTGCCAGCAAATGACCCCCGGGCCGTGGCAGTAACAGCCAGCCAGCATAGCCAAGCTTCTGGCCTGCGAAATGCTGCCATATCGAGTGGTGGAGACAAACAGCTTCAAGGGCATGATGTCAGTGGCCATCCCACGTTACGTGGTTCCCAGCCGCTACCACTTTGCGCGCTCTGCAGTGCCTGAGTTGCATGAGCACGTGGTCAGCTAAATAACCCGAAGCTTGAAGAATGCCGTTGCCTGCAAGGTTCACCTCACCACTGACACCTGGACGAGTGCGTTCGGCCAGGGTCGATACATCTCCCTTACCGCGCACTGGGTGAACCTTGTGGAGCCTGGCAGCGATTCCTCACCTGCTACGGCGCGGGTGTTGCCCACGCCGCAAACAGCTGGATAACAACAGCAGCACCTACCTCTCTGACTCCTTCTCCTCCAACGCATCTCAAAGCTGTACCTCATCCGGAAATGCTAACCCAGCACCAGCAGCAGTAGGATCGTGGAAGCAGTGCAGCACAGCTGTTGGCATGCGTCAGCAAGCGTTGCTGAAGCTGATCTGCCTTGGGGATAAGCAGCACACAGGGGAGGAAATTTGGAGGGGAATAAAGGAACAGACGGATTTGTGGCTGGCACCGCTGGACCTGAAACCGGGCATGAAGCTAGACACCTGGCACGAACTGGCAATGTACGCAATAGAGGTGCTGGCTTGCCCGGCAGCCAGCGTTATGTCGGAACGCTGTTTCAGTGCTGCCGGAGGCATCATCACAGATCGGCGTATCCGCCTCTCCACAGAAAATGCAGACCGTCTGACTCAAATTAAAATGAATCAATCCTGGATTGGAAACGACTACGCAACACTCCTGGACCCCAACCAAGTAACATGACCGATGAACATCTGGGATGGTTTAGCGTTTCCGGTCCCTGTTTATTGAACCTCTCATCTGTATTACATTTATGACTGCATGGCGGCAAAAAGCATTGCTGCTATATCCGCACGCTTTTTGTCCTCATGCAAGGCCTGGGTTGTTGTGTCTCACAAAGCGTGGCCTTCTCCTCCTGCGCCTCCTCCTGTTCCATCACGTGTGCTGCTGCTGCTGCTGGGTTACCGTTGCCGCGTGGTCCCTGTTTATTGAACCTCTTATCTTTATTACATTTATGACTACATGGCGGTACAAAGCATGCTATCCGCACGCTTTTTGTCCTCATGCAAGGCCTGGGTTGTTGTGTCTCACAAAGCGTGGCCTTCTCCTCCTGCGCCTCCTCCTGTTCCATCACGTGTGCTGCTGCTGCTGCTGCTGCTGGGTTAGCGTTGCCGCGTGGTCCCTGTTTATTGAACCTCTTATCTTTATTACATTTATGACTACATGGCGGTACAAAGCATGCTATCCGCACGCTTTTTGTCCTCATGCAAGGCCTGGGTTGTTGTGTCTCACAAAGCGTGGCCTTCTCCTCCTGCGCCTCCTCCTGTTCCATCACGTGTGCTGCTGCTGGGTTAGCGTTGCCGCGTGGTCCCTGTTTATTGAACCACTTATCTTTATTACATTTATGACTGCATGGTGGTACAAAGCATGCTATCCGCACGCTTCTTGTCCTCATGCAAGGCCTGGGTTGTTGTGTCTCAAAGCGTGGCCTTCTCCTCCTGCGCCACCCTCCTCCTGTTCCATCACGTGTGCTGCTGCTGGGTTAGCATTACCGGTCCCTTTTCCTGGAACCTCTTATATGTATTACATTTATGACTGCATGCCGACAAAAAGCATGTTACCTGTGCAAAGAAAACAGACATTTCCCGCATTTAAAAGACAGTTTTCCCTTTGAAACTTTAAAATCGATTTTCTCAAAAACTATAAGCTCTTTTTGCTAAATTTTTTTTTCCTCTTGTACCCACTCCCAAGGTGCACATACCCTGTAAATTTGGGGTATGTAGCATATAAGGAGGCTTTACAAAGCACAAAAGTTCGGGTCCCCATTGACTTCCATTATGTTCGGAGTTCGGGTCGAACACCCGAACATCGCGGCCATGTTCGGCCTGTTCGGCCCGAACCCGAACATCTAGATGTTCGCCCAACACTACAGTAGACCACTAGTATAAGGAGAATGAAAAACTGATAGCTGCAGTGTAGACTGCAGGAAGACCAGTGCTGCAAGTCAGTCAAACATGGCATGCAATGCAAGGTCGTGCAAGAACCATCAGACCCGACACCCCGAAAACTAAGCTCAAAGCATAATAAATGTGCAAGAACTGTTCACAAAATGCAGAGAACAGGCTTGCATGTTAAGACAGGCAGGAGGAAGGAGGTACAAAGAAGGCCAAAACTTACAGCTGACCGAGTACTTCTGCCCTCTGATCTATATCCGGAGGACCGAAGCTGGGAGTCCCGGTACCCAAGTGGAGGCGGGGCTTAGTGGAAGGGGCGGAGCTTCGCGGGTCCGGTAAAGGGGCGGGGTTAAGACGCGAGCGGCCACGGAGCTGTAAAGATTTGGAGGAAGTGGCCTGGAATAAATCTATTCCCTCCCAAGCCCAGCCAGGCCCGCCCACCCCATTGCCACAGTGAGAGCGTGAGTGAGTTGCATGGCATGTATCTGCTGCATATGATCTCCATGGGGAGGAGGGGGGCAGAGCGGAGCTGGCTGGGTACATGTGCAGGACTGGGAAGAAGTGTGTAGCAGCGGCGGCAGTATCTCTGCATCGGGAGGCAGTCGTTCACGGAGGGGAGGCGCCTTTCCCTTATAAGGCGCCTGTAGGCACGTGCCTACAATACTTAATGGTAAATCCGGCCCTGCCGGCAAGTTGTTTTTCCGCTGAATGTCCGCAAAGCGTGCCATGGCCGTATAAGACCGCCTGAAATGCCCACACAACTTCCTGGTCTGCTTCAGGACGTCCTCTAAGCCTGGATACTTTGAGACAAATCTTTGCATGACCAGCTTCAGCACATGTGCCATGCAGGGTACATGTGTCAGCTTTCCCAAATTCAAAGCGGAAAGGAGATTGCTGCCGTTGTCACACACCACGTTGCCGATCTCCAGCTGGTGCGGGCTCAGCCATTGCTCCACCTGTTTGTTAAGAGCAGCCAGGAGAGCTGCTCCAGTGTGACTCTCCGCTTTGAGGCAAGACATGTCTAAAATTGCGTGACACCGTCGTACCTGGCATGCAGCGTAGGCTCTGGGGAGATAGGGCTGTGTAGCTGGAGAGGAAGAGGAGATGGCAGCACCGCTAGAGTTCAACTGACACTCAGCTGAGGAGGAGGAGGTTGACAGTGAAGAGGATGTAGCTGGAGGAGAAGGAGAGGAGGTGGCAGGAGGCCTGCCTGCAAGCCGTGGAGGTGTGACAAGTCGGTCTGCTGAACAGCCACGTACTCCCTGCTTGCTGCCATCGGTCACCAGGTTGACCCAATGGGCTGTGTACGTAATGTAGCGGCCCTGCCCGTGCTTGGCAGACCAGGCATCCGTGATCAGGTAGACCCTTGACCCAACGCTCTTCGCAATAGATGACACCACATGCCTCTGAACTGCACGGTACAGTTTGGGTATGGCCTTTCGTGAAAAATAAGTGCGGCCTGGTATCTTCCACTGCAGTGTCCCAATGGCCACTAGTGTTGGGCCAACACCTAGATGTTCGGGTTCGCGAACGTTCGCCGAACATGGCCGCGATGTTCGGGTGTTCGCGCCGAACTCCGAACATAATGGAAGGCAATGGGGACCCGAACTTTCGTGCTTTGTAAAGCTTCCTTACATGCTACATACCCCAAATTTGCAGGGTATGTGCACCTTGGGAGTGGGTACAAGAGGAAAAAAAATATTTGAAAAAGAGCGTATAGTTTTTGAGAAAATTGATTGTAAAGTTTCAAAGGAAAAACTGTGGAAAATGTCATGTTTCTTTGCACAGGTAACATGCTTTTTGTCGCCATGCAGTCATAAATGTAATACAGAGAAGAGGTTCCAGGAAAAGGGACCGGAAACGCTAACCCAGCAGCAGCAGCAGCACACGTGAGGGAACAGGAGGAGCCGCAGGAGGAGAAGGCCACGCTTTTTGAGACACAACATCCCAGGCCTTGCATGAGGACAAATAGCGTGCGGATATAGCAATGCTTTTTGCCGCCATGCAGTCATAAATGTAATAAAGATGAGAGGTTCAATAAACAGGGACCGGAAACGCTAACCCAGCAGCAGCAGCAGCACACGTGAGGGAACAGGAGGAGCCGCAGGAGGAGAAGGCCACGCTTTTTGAGACACAACATCCCAGGCCTTGCATGAGGACAAATAGCGTGCGGATATAGCAATGCTTTTTGCCGCCATGCAGTCATAAATGTAATAAAGATGAGAGGTTCAATAAACAGGGACCGGAAACGCTAACCCAGCAGCAGCACACGTGAGGGAACAGGAGGAGCCGCAGGAGGAGAAGGCCACGCTTTTTGAGACACAACATCCCAGGCCTTGCATGAGGACAAATAGAGTGCGGATATAGCAATGCTTTTTGCCGCCATGCAGTCATAAATGTAATAAAGATGAGAGGTTCAATAAACAGGGACCGGAAACGCTAACCCATCACAGATGGTCATTGTTCATGTTACTTGGTTGGGGTCCAGGAGTGTTGCGTAGTCGTTTCCAATCCAGGATTGATTCATTTTAATTTGAGTCAGACGGTCTGCATTTTCTGTGGAGAGGCGGATACGCCGATCTGTGACGATGCCTCCGGCAGCACTGAAACAGCGTTCCGACATAACGCTGGCTGCCGGGCAAGCCAGCACCTCTATTGCGTACATTGCCAGTTCGTGCCAGGTGTCTAGCTTCGATACCCAATAGTTGAAGGGTGCAGATGGATTGTTCAACACAGCTACGCCATCTGACATGTAGTCCTTGACCAACTTCTCCAGGCGATCGGTGTTGGATGTGGATCTGCACGCTTGCTGTTCTGTGGGCTGCTGCTGCATGGGTGTCATAAAATTTTCCCACTCCAAGGACACTGCTGATACCATTCCCTTTTGGGCACTAGCTGCGGCTTGTGTTGTTTGCTGCCCTCCTGGTCGTCCTGGGTTTGCGGAAGTCAGTCTGTCGGCGTACAACTGGCTAGAGGAGGGGGAGGATGTCAATCTCCTCTCTAAAGTCTCCACAAGGGCCTGCTGGTAGTTTTCCATTTTGACCTGTCTGACTCTTTCTTCAAGCAGTTTTGGAACATTGTGTTTGTACCGTGGATCCAGAAGGGTATAAACCCAGTAATTGGTGTTGTCCAGAATGCGCACAATGCGTGGGTCGCGTTCAATGCAGTCTAGCATGAATTGAGCCATGTGTGCCAGAGTCCTGCCAGAATCCTCATCATCCTCTTGTGAGCGTTGTGATAGTTGTTGTGATGCATCATAGTCGTCACCTTCTTCCTGGTCTGCTTCTGCTGACCATTCGCGCTGAATTGTGGAAGTCCAACGTGCACCGCTCTGGACCTCGTCAGTGGTGGCAGGAAATTCCTGCTCCAACTCCAGCTGTTCCTCCTCCTCTTCTTCGTCATAGCTGCTGGGGCCAGCGTTTCCTGAGGCGGATGGCCTGATGTTGGTACCATCACGCTGATCGTTTTCTCCCTCAGATTCCCCCAGTTGCATCATGACAGCTGTTTCCTTGATTTTCAACATCGACCTCTTCAGTAAACACAGCAGTGGTATGGTAATGCTGACTGAAGAGTTGTCACTGCTCACAAGCAACGTGGATTGCTCAAAATTTTGGAGGACTTGGCAGAGGTCCAACATGTTGGCCCAATCGGATCCACAGAAGCTTGGCAGCTGTCCGGATGCGCCTCGGTACTGCGCCGTCATGTACTGGACCACTGCACTCTTCTGCTCGCAAAAGCGGGCTAGCATGTGCAGCGTAGAATTCCAGCGCGTAAGGACATCACACAGCAAGCGATGGTGGGGGAGATTGAAGCGCTCCTGCATCTTGGCGAGTGCCCCCGAAGCAGTACTGGAATTTCTGCAATGTTTGGCCACTCGTCGCACCTTCAACAGAAGATCGGCCACGCCTGGGTATGTCCTCAGGAACCGCTGAACTACTAGGTTCATCACGTGCGCCAGGCAAGGGATGTGTGTCAGCTTAGCCAACCTTAAAGCGCGAATGAGATTACTCCCATTATCACACACAACCATGCCCGGTTTCAGGTCCAGCGGTGCCAGCCACAAATCCGTCTGTTCCTTTATTCCCCTCCAAATTTCCTCCCCTGTGTGCTGCTTATCCCCAAGGCAGATCAGCTTCAGCAACGCTTGCTGACGCATGCCAACAGCTGTGCTGCACTGCTTCCACGATCCTACTGCTGTTGGGTTAGCGTTTCCGGATAAGGTACAGCTTTGAGATGCGTTGGAGGAGAAGGAGTCAGAGAGGTAGGTGCTGCTGTTGTTATCCAGTGGGAGGGACGGCGGTGCAGCTGTTTGCGGCGTGGGCAACACCCGCGCCGTAGCAGGTGAGGAATCGCTGCCAGGCTCCACAAGGTTCACCCAGTGCGCGGTAAGGGAGATGTATCGACCCTGGCCGAACGCACTCGTCCAGGTGTCAGTGGTGAGGTGAACCTTGCAGGAAACGGCATTCTTCAAGCTTCGGGTTATTTTGCTGACCACGTGCTCATGCAACTCAGGCACTGCAGAGCGCGCAAAGTGGTAGCGGCTGGGAACCACGTAACGTGGGATGACCACTGACATCATGCCCTTGAAGCTGTTTGTCTCCACCACTCGATATGGCAGCATTTCGCAGGCCAGAAGCTTGGCTATGCTGGCTGTTACTGCCACGGCCCGGGGGTCATTTGCTGGCAATTTCCTCTTGCTCTCAAACATCTCCGACACAGACAACTGAACCGTAGCGCTGCACACGGAAGGGCTGTTGGTTGTTGTGTTTGATGAACACTGGGAGACCTCAAGAGCACTACTCCGGAAAGTGACAGTGTCAGCGTCGTCTGATGTTTGTGAATGTTGTGAACCACGCAATGGCTGGGCTACTGCTGCTGCTGAGGCGGGTCTGGTGGTGAGTCTGGTGAACCCAAGGGAGGCAGTGTTGCTGGTACCCTGTCCTGCCGCGTTTGCCCACAGAGTGGGATGTTTGGATAGCATGTGGCGGCTCATGCTGGTGGTGGAGAGGTTGTTAATACTTTTCCCCCTGCTCAGGCGGGTCTTGCACACCTTGCAAATCGCCATGGTAACATCCTCAGTGCAGTCTTCAAAGAAAGCCCAGACTTTGGAGCACCTGCCTTGCTGGCGATTTCTGTTTGCTCCTCTTTTGCCTCTCACTTGAACTTCCACGCTTGTGGTGCCTGAAATTGCGCGCCGCCTACCTTGTGGCACAAGGCGAACTCGTGCAGCAGTGGGTTCTTCAACAGACTCATCTGTGCTGCTGCTACGACGGCGATGTTCTCGTTCACAAACAAAATCTGGGTCTCTGTCCACATTGTCCATACCCTCCTCTTCCATCTCCTGAAACTCGTCATATGTCATTGTGGGGGGCCGCCGCCGTGGAGTAGAGCTCCCCAGAACAACCTCTGCGCAGCTCACTCCAACGTCGTCTTCCAGATCTTGTCGGCCGACCTCCTGCAATTGCAACCCCTCCTGCCCAACTTGCTCTGGGATTTGGGTTTCCGAGTCCTCCTCGGACTCGCCTTGTATTTCAGTGCGCGGTGCATTTCCCACAGTTAATGGTTGTGAATCCAGGCACAACATTTCTGGCTGTTCCTCCATTGACCTTTGAAAGGTGGAAGTTTGTTGGGCTGGGAATAGCTCCTGCGAATACCCCATTGTGTCCTGAGGTAATTCATCGGACTGGTTATCTGGCAGTTGTGTGCGTGGTGTCGCTGCCGGTTGTGTCAGCTTTGTGCCCACTGGCTCCTTGTAACTGGCTGAGGACTCGGACCTCGTGCGTGATGTGCTGGTGCTGCTTAACCCACTGCTGGACGCTTGAGAGGTCATCCAAGTAATTATCTGGTCCTGTTCTTTTGGGTTTGTGAGGGTTGTTGTCCTGGACAACAAGTCACAACATGGGCGGTATTGAGTGGGTTTTCTTGGGTGCTCCCCTGTGGCCTGTACATGAACCGTCAGGGGAAACACCTCTTCCCTTGCCCCTCCCTCTTTCACCGGATTTCTTCCTCATTTCACTTATCCTTAAAGTACACGCTGACTGGCAGCAGTACAGTGGCAGTACAGAAATGCTATACAGTGGCGGGTGAGCGGTGTACCACTATTCCCAGCAGCGACACAGAGCACAATGCTATACAGTGGCGGGTGAGCGGTGTACCACTATTCCCAGCAGCGACACAGAGCACAATGCTATACAGTGGCGGGTGAGCGGTGTACTACTATTCCCAGCAGACACAGAGTGGCAGTAAACAGAATGCTATATAGTGTGGCTGAGCGAGGTACACAGAGTGGCAGTAAACAGAATGCTATATAGTGTGGCTGAGCGAGCGGTGTACTACTATTCCCAGCAGACACAGAACAGTAAACAGAATGCTATATAGTGTGGCTGAGCAGTGTACCACTATTCCCAGCAGCGACACAGAGCACAATGCTATACAGTGGCGGGTGAGCAGTGTACCACTATTCCCAGCAGCGACACAGAGCACAATGCTATACACTGGCGGGTGAGCGGTGTACCACTATTCCCAGCAGCGACACAGAGCACAATGCTATACAGTGGCGGGTGAGCGGTGTACTACTATTCCCAGCAGACACAGAGTGGCAGTAAACAGAATGCTATATAGTGTGGCTGAGCGAGGTACACAGAGTGGCAGTAAACAGAATGCTATATAGTGTGGCTGAGCGAGCGGTGTACTACTATTCCCAGCAGACACAGAACAGTAAACAGAATGCTATATAGTGTGGCTGAGCGGTGTACCACTATTCCCAGCAGCGACACAGAGCACAATGCTATACAGTGGCGGGTGAGCGGTGTACCACTATTCCCAGCAGCGACACAGAGCACAATGCTATACAGTGGCGGGTGACCGGTTTACCACTATTCCCAGCAGCGACACAGAGCACAATGCTATACAGTGGCGGGTGAGCGGTGTACTACTATTCCCAGCAGACACCGAGTGGCAGTAAACAGAATGCTATATAGTGTGGCTGAGCGAGGTACACAGAGTGGCAGTAAACAGAATACTATATAGTGTGGCTGAGCGAGCGGTGTACTACTATTCCCAGCAGACACAGACCAGTAAACAGAATGCTATATAGTGTGGCTGAGCGGTGTACCACTATTCCCAGCAGCGACACAGAGCACAATGCTATACAGTGGCGGGTGAGCGGTGTACTACTATTCCCAGCAGACACAGAGTGGCAGTAAACAGAATGCTATATAGTGTGGCTGAGCGAGGTACACAGAGTGGCAGTAAACAGAATACTATATAGTGTGGCTGAGCGAGCGGTGTACTACTATTCCCAGCAGACACAGAACAGTAAACAGAATGCTATATAGTGTGGCTGAGCAGTGTACCACTATTCCCAGCAGCGACACAGAGCACAATGCTATACAGTGGCGGGTGAGCGGTGTACCACTATTCCCAGCAGCGACACAGAGCACAATGCTATACAGTGGCGGGTGAGCGGTGTACCACTATTCCCAGCAGCGACACAGAGCACAATGCTATACAGTGGCGGGTGAGCGGTGTACTACTATTCCCAGCAGACACAGAGTGGCAGTAAACAGAATGCTATATAGTGTGGCTGAGCGAGGTACACAGAGTGGCAGTAAACAGAATGCTATATAGTGTGGCTGAGCGAGCGGTGTACTACTATTCCCAGCAGACACAGAACAGTAAACAGAATGCTATATAGTGTGGCTGAGCAGTGTACCACTATTCCCAGCAGCGACACAGAGCACAATGCTATACAGTGGCGGGTGAGCGGTGTACCACTATTCCCAGCAGCGACACAGAGCACAATGCTATACAGTGGCGGGTGACCGGTGTACCACTATTCCCAGCAGCGACACAGAGCACAATGCTATACAGTGGCGGGTGAGCGGTGTACTACTATTCCCAGCAGACACAGAGTGGCAGTAAACAGAATGCTATATAGTGTGGCTGAGCGAGGTACACAGAGTGGCAGTAAACAGAATACTATATAGTGTGGCTGAGCGAGCGGTGTACTACTATTCCCAGCAGACACAGAACAGTAAACAGAATGCTATATAGTGTGGCTAAGCAGTGTACCACTATTCCCAGCAGCGACACAGAGCACAATGCTATACAGTGGCGGGTGAGCGGTGTACCACTATTCCCAGCAGCGACACAGAGCACAATGCTATACAGTGGCGGGTGAGCGGTGTACTACTGTTCCCAGCAGACACAGAGTGGCAGTAAACAGAATGCTATATAGTGTGGCTGAGCGAGGTACACAGAGTGGCAGTAAACAGAATGCTATATAGTGTGGCTGAGCGAGCGGTGTACTACTATTCCCAGCAGACACAGAACAGTAAACAGAATGCTATATAGTGTGGCTGAGCGGTGTACCACTATTCCCAGCAGCGACACAGAGCACAATGCTATACAGTGGCGGGTGAGCGGTGTACCACTATTCCCAGCAGCGACACAGAGCACAATGCTATGCAGTGGCGGGTGAGCGGTGTACTACTATTCCCAGCAGACACAGAGTGGCAGTAAACAGAATGCTATATAGTGTGGCTGAGCGAGGTACACAGAGTGGCAGTAAACAGAATACTATATAGTGTGGCTGAGCGAGCGGTGTACTACTATTCCCAGCAGACACAGAACAGTAAACAGAATGCTATATAGTGTGGCTGAGCAGTGTACCACTATTCCCAGCAGCGACACAGAGCACAATGCTATACAGTGGCGGGTGAGCGGTGTACCACTATTCCCAGCAGCGACACAGAGCACAATGCTATACAGTGGCGGGTGAGCGGTGTACTACTATTCCCAGCAGACACAGAGTGGCAGTAAACAGAATGCTATATAGTGTGGCTGAGCGAGGTACACAGAGTGGCAGTAAATAGAATGCTATATAGTGTGGCTGAGCGAGCGGTGTACTACTATTCCCAGAAGACACAGAACAGTAAACAGAATGCTATATAGTGTGGCTGAGCGGTGTACCACTATTCCCAGCAGCGACACAGAGCACAATGCTATACAGTGGCGGGTGAGCGGTGTACCACTATTCCCAGCAGCGACACAGAGCACAATGCTATACAGTGGCGGGTGAGCGGTGTACCACTAATCCCAGCAGCGACACAGAGCACAATGCTATACAGTGGCGGGTGAGCGGTGTACTACTATTCCCAGCACACACAGAGTGGCAGTAAACAGAATGCTATATAGTGTGGCTGAGCGAGGTACACAGAGTGGCAGTAAACAGAATGCTATTTAGTGTGGCTGAGCGAGCGGTGTACTACTATTCCCAGCAGACACAGAACAGTAAACAGAATGCTATATAGTGTGGCTGAGCGAGGTACACAGAGTGGCAGTAAACAGAATGCTATATAGTGTTCCCGCAGGGCAAACCGCTTTGCGGCATTGGTTCAATGGACCCTGCATTAGTTGGCATGCGAAAGCAAATGCATATTTGCATGAGCATTGCCTCATGAATAGCCAATCAGGCCAAATTTGCTCAGCCAGTTGTGTCAGGTGTTCACTTGGTGTTTAATGCACACATTTAAATTCTCTGTGCAGCGATTTGTGAATTTCTTTCCCTTGGAGGCGGGTGGCGGATGGCTCATTCCAGGTAGTGTGAGTCCTGGAGTGGGCTGTCAGTGCCTGTCCTCCACCCCCCTTGGAGTGCAGTGTGTGAGCCAGCCCTGAGCTCCAAAGCTCGGTGCGACCCATGCTTCATTCCTTTCCTTTTCAAATGTGTTGCACCCAAGCTATGCTCAGCAGCAGAACGCAATGGACGTCAAGGTAAGTGCCTGTTTTTAAATATTGGGAGGTGAAAGGTGCGGATGGCTCTCCCCGGCGCTGGCCACGCTTGGGGGGGCCGCCTGCGCCACCCAGCCTCCCCCCTCCGGGGTGCTGCTGTGGTTCCCAGGCAGTGAGAGCGCCTGGGACCCCGCGGTCCCCCGGTTGTATGGGGGCATTGGGAAGCCTCCCCGAGGCGCTCCTGGATAGTGCTGTATAGCATGAACTAATTCCCGCAGGGCAAACCGCTTTGCGGCATTGGTTCAATGGACCCTGCATTAGTTGGCATGCGAAAGCAAATGCATATTTGCATGAGCATTGCCTCATGAATAGCCAATCAGGCCAAATTTGCTCAGCCAGTTGTGTCAGGTGTTCACTTGGTGTTTAATGCACACATTTAAATTCTCTGTGCAGCGATGCTATATAGTGTGGCTGAGCGAGCGGTGTACTACTATTCCCAGCAGACACAGAACAGTAAACAGAATGCTATATAGTGTGGCTGAGCGAGGTACACAGAGTGGCAGTAAACAGAATGCTGAGCGAGCGGTGTACTACTATTCCCAGCAGCGACACAATGACTGGGGGGACCCTGGCTAGCGTGGCTGGAGCGCGAACTACCCTGCCTGCCTACCCAAAGCTAAACCCACAGACAAATGGCGGAAATATGACGTGGTTCGGGTATTTATTTACCCGAACCACGTGACAGTTCGGCCAATCAGAGCGCGTTCGGGTCCAAACCACGTGACCCGTTCGGCCAATCACAGCGCTAGCCGAACGTTCGGGGAACGTTCGGCCATGCGCTCTTAGTTCGGCCATGTGGCCGAACGGTTTGGCCGAACACCATCAGGTGTTCAGCCGAACTCGAACATCACCCGAACAGGGTGATGTTCTGCAGAACCCGAACAGTGGTGAACACTGTTCGCCCAACACTAATGGCCACACATTTACGGAAAGCCTCTAACTCCACCAGCTTGTATGGTAATAGCTGCCGAGCTAATAGTTCCGCCACACCAGCTGTCAGACGCCGGGCAAGAGGGTGACTGGCCGAAATTGTCTTCTTCGGCTCAAAGACTTCCTTCACGGACACCTGGCTACTGCTGTGGGCAGAGGAGCAGGAACCGCTCAAGGACAGAGGTGGTGTGAAGGAGGGTGGCTGTGAAGGTTCAAGGGAGAAAGTGGATGAAGACGATGCACCTAAAGGAGGAAGAGGAGAAGGAGGGTGGCTTGTCTTTTGAGGGGTGCTGCTTTTCCTCAGGTGTTCTTCCCATAGCTGTTTGTGCCTTCTATCCAGGTGCCTTCGTAAGGCTCTTGTCCCTACGTGAGAGTTGGCCTTTCCACGGCTCAATTTTTGCTGGCAGAGACAACAGATGGCTTTGCTCTGATCTGAGACACACACTTTAAAAAATTTCCAAACCGCTGAGCCCCCCTGGGGTGATGGCGCTATGGTGGCATCAGCAGCTGACGTTGAAGGGCATGTTGGCTGGCTGGCCATAGCTGGCGATACATGGCGCCGGACACTGCCCCCAGCTGTTTCTGAGGACGAGCTCCCTCTGCTTCTATCATGGAGTCGTCTCCTCCTACTCCTCCGTATAATCCGTATAATCATCATCATAATCCTCCTGCCCAGCTTCGCTTTCCTCAGACAACTCCACAACTGCACCAACTTCAGGTGGTTCATCATGCCCCTCCTCACACATTACGTCCATACTATCGCCACCTAACTCAGACGTATGAGGTGGTGTACCTGCGCCTTCTTCTTGTTGTTGCAGTAGTGGCTGTGAATCAGTGATTTCACCACCACCACCACCACCACCAAATAACTCCTGCGAAGTGTCAAATGCAGTGGATGTGGTGCTTGTACTAGAGCTGGTAGCACTGGCTGCGGGAGATGAGGTCTTCTGTGTTAAATACTCAAGCACGTCCTCACAATTTGGGGAAATGATGGCACGTGCCTTCTTCTGAGCACTGTACTTTGGTTCAGGTCCGCACGAAATCACAGCAACACCACCTCGCACAGACCTGCCAGTGCCAGGTGGCCTTCCTCTGGGTCTTCCTCTACCTCTTTCTCTACCTGGTTTGTCCATTTTGTCCATCTCAGGGGGAAGCTAGGTATATGCAGTGAGGTGAGTTCACTCAACAGAAAAGGTAGATATGCAGTGAGGTGAGTTCACTCAACCCAAAGGTAGCTATATATGCAGTGAGGTGAGTTCACTCAACCCAAAGGTAGTTATATATGCAGTGAGGTGAGTTCACTGAACACAAAAGGTAGCTATGTGCAGTGAGGTGAGTTCACTGAACCCAAAGGTAGTTATATATGCAGTGAAGTGAGTTCACTGAACACAACAGGTAGTTAGTAGTGGTGCTCAAATACCCCTTTTCAAAATTCGAGTTAGGTCGAATTCGAATAGTAAATTATTCGAGATCAGTCGAATATTCGAGTCGAATAATTTTTACTATTCGATTCGACCTCGGAATTCGAGCTCACTATTCGAGTCGGTATTCGAGCTCATTATTCGAGCTGACTATTCGAAATGGCCTTAAATAGCTTCCAACACTTGTTTTGAGGGTAATTGATGCAAGAAACCTCTTTTTTTCCAAGTAACAACAGCAAGTGATTATGTGGGGATGTTCCTTTAAAAAAAAAAAGTTGAAAAGAGAAGTTGTGTCCAGAAATTTGTTCAGTACTGTATATACTTCTTCTTCTTCTTCTTTATCTTCTATATCTTCTTCTTCTATATCTTCTTCTTCTATATCTTCTTCTTCTATATCTTCTTCTATATCTTCTTCTTTTATATTGTCTTCTTCTTCTTCTTCTTCATCTTCTTCATCATCATCTTCTTCTTCTTCATCTTCTTCATCATCTTCTTCTTCATCTTCTTCTTCTTCATCATCTTCATCTTCTTCTTCTTCATCTTCTTCATCTTCTTCATCTTCATCTTCTTCATCTTCTTCTTCTTCTTCTTCATCTTCTTCATCTTCTTCATCATCATCTTCTTCTTCTTCATCTTCTTTTTCTTCATCTTCTTCATCTTCTTCTTCATCTTCTTCTTCATCTTCTTCATCTTCTTCTTCATCTTCTTCATCTTCTTCATCTTCTTCTTCTTCTTCTTCTACATCTACTTCATCTTCAACTTCTTCATCTTCTTCTTCTTCTTCATCTTCTTCATCATCTTCATCTTCTTCATCTTCTTCATCTTCTTCATCTTCTTCTTCTTCATCATCTTCATCTTCTTCTTCATCTTCTTCTTCTTCATCATCTTCATCTTCTTCTTCTTCATCTTCTTCATCTTCTTCATCTTCATCTTCTTCATCTTCTTCTTCTTCTTCATCTTCTTCTTCTTCATCATCATCTTCTTCTTCTTCATCTTCTTCATCTTCATCTTCTTCATCTTCTTCTTCTTCATCATCTTCATCTTCTTCTTCATCTTCTTCTTCTTCATCATCTTCATCTTCTTCTTCTTCATCTTCTTCTTCTTCATCATCTTCATCTTCTTCTTCTTCATCTTCTTCATCTTCTTCTATATCGTCTTCTTCTTCACTTATTTCTCTTTTCAAATTTTTTTTTTAAAGAAATGCAGCTATTTTTGAGCGTAACAAATAGCTGGTGGCGCACACATGTTGGAAGCGCCATTGTATGTGCTCCCTGGCAGTGGAAACACACAGACAGCAGGAGGTAAATTCAGCAGCAGGAGGAGGAGGATGAGTGTGTGGCAGCAGGCAGTCAATGAGGCAGGCAGCGTGACATAATAGCCCTGGTACCTAGCGGTGATACCAGGGCTGTAAATAAACACAGCAGGCAGGAGGTCCCAGACAGCGGTCGTGCAGCCCACATTGTGTCCAATACACAACTGGGACAACACAGTTTTCAACCCGGGCACCTCAGAAAAAGTAAACCTTTTTTTTTTTTATGGTTTTGTAGTTTTGGTTTTACAACCAATTACACAGATATAGCTATTTTTTGACGTAATAGCTGGTGGCAGAGTGGCAGCAGAAGGTAAATCTGTGTACCCTGGCGTTGGGAAACACAGACAGACAGACAGCAGCAGCAGCAGCAGGAGGAATGGAGGAGTAATGTGAGCAGCTATTGTTTGACGTAATAGCTGGTGGCAGAGTGGCAGCAGAAGGTAAATCTGTGTACCCTGGCGTTGGGAAACACAGACAGACAGCAGCATCAGCAGGAGGAATGGAGGAGTAGTGTGAGTGTGGCAGCAGGCAGGCAGCGTGACATAATAGCCCTGGTACCTAGCGGTGATACCAGGGCTGTAAATAAACACAGCAGGCAGGAGGTCCCAGACAGCGGTCGTGCAGCCCACATCGTGTCCAATACACAACTAGGACAACACAGTTTTCAACCCGGGCACCTCAGAAAAATTAAACCTTTTTTTTTTTTTATGGTTTTGTAGTTTTGGTTTTACAACCAATTACACAGATATAGCTATTTTTTGACGTAATAGCTGGTGGCAGAGTGGCAGCAGAAGGTAAATCTGTGTACCCTGGCGTTGGGAAACACAGACAGACAGACAGCAGCAGCAGCAGCAGGAGGAATGGAGGAGTAATGTGAGCAGCTATTGTTTGACGTAATAGCTGGTGGCAGAGTGGCAGCAGAAGGTAAATCTGTGTACCCTGGCGTTGGGAAACACAGACAGACAGCAGCATCAGCAGGAGGAATGGAGGAGTAGTGTGAGTGTGGCAGCAGGCAGGCAGCGTGACATAATAGCCCTGGTACCTAGCGGTGATACCAGGGCTGTAAATAAACACAGCAGGCAGGAGGTCCCAGACAGCGGTCGTGCAGCCCACATTGTGTCCAATACACAACTGGGACAACACAGTTTTCAACCCGGGCACCTCAGAAAAATTAAACCTTTTTTTTTTAATGGTTTTGTAGTTTTGGTTTTACAACTAATTACACAGACAGATATAGCTATTGTTTGACGTAATAGCTGGTGGCAGAGTGGCAGCAGAAGGTAAATCTGTGTACCCTGGCGTTGGGAAACACAGACAGACAGCAGCATCATCAGGAGGAATGGAGGAGTAGTGTGAGTGTGGCAGCAGGCAGGCAGCGTGACATAATAGCCCTGGTACCTAGCGGTGATACCAGGCCGTAAATGAACACAACAGGAGGTCCCAGACAGTGGTCGTGCAGCCCACATCGTGTCCAATACACAACTGGGACAACACAGTTTTCAACCCGGGCACCTCAGAAAAATTAAACCTTTTTTTTTTTTTTTTTATGGTTTTTTGGTTTTGTTTGTAAAACAAATTACACAGATATATAGCTATTGTTTGACGTAATAGCTGGTGGCAGAGTGGCAGCAGAAGGTAAATCTGTGTACCCTGGCAGTGGGAAACACAGACAGACAGCAGAAGGGCAGTACACAGCAGCCCACTGTAGGTGTAAAATGTGTGGCTGCAGGCGACGTAATAGTCAAAGTGAACCAGGCTGGCTTAGTGAGCAGGAGCCAGGAGGTGGTAAAGGGTGGTAAGGCACATTAACGATGGTTCTTAGCCAGTTCATGTCCCCCTCTCGCCGACAACAGGGGCCAGGAACTCGCCTTCCACCCACGCCTGGTTCATCTTGAGAAACGTCAGTCTGTCCACAGACTGACCGGTGGAGGATGCTGCTGCATGCACCTCCTCTCTAGTCACTGCTGCCGGAGCCTCTACAGTCCTGTAGAGCTCGTGGCTGCGAGACAGCAGGTCTGTGGGGCGCTTGCTGCTGGATGCAGGCACCTGCTGCTGCCTCTGTGCTGGCTGCTGGACAGTGGGGGTGGAAGGCTGGGGGAAGGCTTCCTCCAAGCGCTCAACAAGGGCCTGCTGCAAGCTCCTTATTTGTTGCGCTGGGTCTCCTCCTGCAGGCGGCAGGAACTGGCTCAACTTCCCCTTGAGGCGTGGGTCCAACATCATGCTGATCCAGATGTCCTCCCTCTGCTTCATCTGGATCACCCTGGGGTCTCTGCGCAGGCACGTCAGCCTGTGCGCTGCCATTGGGAAGAGGCGGGCCACGTCTGCTGGCACATCGACGGCAGTGCTGCTGTCCTCATCCTCCTCCTCTGCCTCGTCAGCCTCATCCTCTCTCCACCCCCGCACCAACTCAGCTGCACTGTGCTGCTCCCCCTCATCAGCAGCAAGGTCAGGGACCTCCACCAAGTCCTCCTCCTCCTCCCCCTCAAAGGTGGACTGTGCAGCTGCTTGCCGCTCCTGCTGGTCCAAGGCTGCCGCTCCCTGTTCCAGCAAAGCATCGAGGGCCCTGTTCAGCAGACAAACCAGGGGCACCCACTCGCAGACCATAGCATGGTCCCTGCTCACCATGTTAGTGGCCTGCAGAAAGGGAGCCAGCACTAAGCACACCTGCTGCATGTGCCTCCAGTCATCATCGGGGACGATGGACGGGATGTTGCTGGTCTTGTCCCTTCTCTGAGCGGCGGAAACAGTGGCCAGGGCAAGGTACTGTTTGACAGCGCGCTTCTGTTCAACCAGACGCTCCAACATCGCCAGGGTGGAGTTCCAGCGAGTCGGAACGTCAAGGATCAGCCGATGGCGTGGCAGATCCAGCTCCTTTTGCACGTCTTCCAGGCTCGCACAGGCTGCAGCCGAGCGCCGGAAGTGACGCACAACGTTCCTTGCCGTTTCCAGCAGTTCGCCCATCCCCTGGTAGGTGCGCAAGAACTTCTGCACCACCAGGTTCAGCACGTGGGCAAGACAGGGGATGTGGGTCAGGTTTCCCCTGTCTATTGCGGCAACCAGATTGGCCCCATTGTCGGCCACCACCTCTCCGACTCTGAGGCCTCTGGGGGTCAGCCAAATCCTCTCCTGCTCCTGGAGTTTGGCCAACACATGGGTTGCCGTCAGCTTGGTCTTCCCAAGGCTGACCAAGTGCAGCAGCGCTTGGCAGTGGCGGGCCTTCACGCTGCTGCTGAGGCGGGGGGTTTGGCCAGGTGTGCCGGAGGATGGCAGAGGATCGGAGGAACCTGCTGCAGTTCCCCTGACCCTGCGGGGTGGCACCACCCACTGTGTTGCTGCTGCTGCTGTGCCCGCTGCTGCTCTCCCATCCTCACCCCCTTCCACCAAGCTGACCCAGTGGACAGTGAAGGACAGGTAGCGGCCTGTCCCGAAGCGGCTGCTCCAGGAGTCCATGGTGACGTGGACCCTTTCACCAACCGCGTGCTCCAGCCCTCGCTCCACATTGGCCATCACAAAGCGGTGCAGTGCAGGAATGGCCTTGCGGGAGAAAAAAGTGTCTGCTGGGGAGCTGCCAGTCTGGGGCTGCGCAAGCAAGCAGCGCACGAATGTCGCTCCCCTCCTGCATGAGCATGTACGGCAGGAGTTGGGAGCACATGGCCCGTGCCAGCAAGCTGTTCAGCTGCCGCACGCGACGGCTGCTGGGAGGCAGAGCCCTAACCACCCCCTGGAAGGACTCGCTCAAAAGGCTCTGGCGTGGCCTTTTGCTGGCACGGGAATCAGCAGACACAGCGGAGGAGGCCACTGAGGACTGGCTGCCAGAACAGGCCTCAGTGTCGGCGGCAGGAGTTGCAGAGGGGGGAGGAGCAGTGTGTTTCTGCACTCCTGCTGGTGCTGCTGGAGGAGCAGGAGGGCGGGTGGCTGCTGTTGCTGCTGCTGCTGAAGGCTGTGCAGTGATGGGTGTGGTGCCACTGCCAGCACCAGATGCCTTCAGCCTCTGGAACTCCTGATGCTGGTGGAAATGTTTCGCAGCAAGGTGGTTGATGAGCGAGCTGGTGCAGAACTTTAAGGGGTCTGCACCTCTGCTCAACTTCCGCTGACAGTGGTTGCAAGTGGCGTACTTGCTGTACACTGTGGGCATGGTGAAAAAGCGCCAGATTGGTGACAGAAACATCCCCCTACGGCATGGAAGCGCTGCTGCCTGTCTCCCTGTGGTGGTTTGGGGGGGGGGGCTTGGGGGGCTTGGGTGCGGCTGGTGGTGGTACTGGCAGATGCTGCTGCTGCTGCTGAGCCTGAGACACCAGCAGGCTGTGGGACCTGCCTACTGCTGCTGCCAATGCTTGCAATGATGCGCCTCCTTGCAAGGCCCACAAGAGCATCCTCCTCCTCCTCCTCAGAGCTGCTGAGGATGACATCCCCTGGAGGTGGTGGCACCCAGTCTCTGTCTGTCACCGGGTCATCAACATCCTCCCCCTCCTGAAACATGTCCTGCTGGGATGAGGACCCCCCAAACTCCTCTCCTGATGCATGGATGGGCTGCTTGACTGTCGCCACAGTCTTGCTGTCCAATCCCTCATCCCCCAAAGTGCCCATCAGCATCTCCTCCTCAAGATCGCCAACAACAGCAGACAATTTACTCATGATGCCTGGGGTCAAAAGACTGCTGAATGACAGGTCGGCGAGTGACGGTGAACTGGCCTCCTCCCCAGACCCTGCTGGGCGGCTGCTGCGAATAGGGGTGGTGGTGGTGGTGGTGAGGGTGGAGGCCTCAGATGCAGAGCTGATGACGGGCTGCTCATCCTCCGTCATGAGTTGCACCACAGTGTCTGCATGCTTTTCCTCAATGGGACGTTTCCGACCCGGCTGGAGGAAAATCGGAGCAGGTGCTACACGCTGCTGCTGCTGTGTCTCTGCAGCGTGAGTTGCAGATGCTCCTGCTGGGCGGCGCCCAAGGCGTCCACGGCCAGTGGCTATGGGAGGAATGTTAGCCACTGACGCTGCTGCTGCTGCTGCTGCGGAACTGTGCATGGTGGCGCGCCCGCGCCCGCGGCTTGCCACAATGCTGCTCCCTCTCCTCCTGATTCCCTTGCTGCCCTTCCCCTTGCCCAAACCGCGCTGGCTGCCACTTCCAGACATCTTCGATGTTTTGGGCGTATAGACAAAAGTTTTTTAAAAGGGCGGGTGAAAAGTGGGGTACTTTAATGGAGTGGGTTGGTGGGTGAGGTGACTGAGTGAGTGTCCCTAGTACAGTAAGTAAGTAGTAACAGTCAGGAAGTACAACTAGCAGTTACAACTTACAATAATCAGTAGTAATCACAAGTAAATTTAGTGTGTGTACACTACAGACAGTGAGTGCACGCACGCGCAAACACGCGCAGGAGCTAGCCTATGAACAGTGACTGAGTGAGTGTCCCTAGTACAGTAAGTAAGTAAGTAGTAACAGTCAGTAAGTACAACTAACTAATTACAATAATCAATCAGTTATCAGAAGGAAATAGAGTGTGTGTAGTGTGTACACAGACAGTGAGTGCACACACGCAGGAGCTAGTAGCCTATGAACAGTGACTGAGTGTCCTAGACTCCTAGTACAGTAAGTAGTAACAGTAAGTACAACTAACTAATTACAATAATCAATCAGTTATCAGAAGGAAATAGAGTGTGTGTAGTGTGTACACAGACAGTGAGTGCACACACGCAGGAGCTAGTAGCCTATGAACAGTGACTGAGTGTCCGAGACTCCTAGTACAGTAAGTAGTAACAGTGAGTACAACTAACTAATTACAATATTCAATTACAATAATCAATCAGTTATCAGAACTTGGAAATAGAGTGTGTGTAGTGTGTACACAGACAGTGAGTGCACACACGCAGGAGAAGCTAGTAGCCTATGAACAGTGACTGAGTGTCCTAGACTCCTAGTACAGTAAGTAGTAACAGTAAGTACAACTAACTAATTACAATAATCAATTAGTTATCAGAAGGAAATAGAGTGTGTGTAGTGTGTACACAGACAGTGAGTGCACACACGCAGGAGCTAGTAGCCTATGAACAGTGACTGAGTGTCCGAGACTCCTAGTACAGTAAGTAGTAACAGTGAGTACAACTAACTAATTACAATATTCAATTACAATAATCAATCAGTTATCAGAACTTGGAAATAGAGTGTGTGTAGTGTGTACACAGACAGTGAGTGCACACACGCAGGAGCTAGTAGCCTATGAACAGTGACTGAGTGTCCTAGACTCCTAGTACAGTAAGTAGTAACAGTAAGTACAACTAACTAATTACACTAATCAATCAGTTATCAATAGGAAATAGAGTGTGTGTAGTGTGTACACAGACAGTGAGTGCACACACGCAGGAGCTAGTAGCCTATGAACAGTGACTGAGTGTCCTAGACTCCTAGTACAGTAAGTAGTAACAGTAAGTACAACTAACTAATTACAATAATCAATCAGTTATCAGAAGGAAATAGAGTGTGTGTAGTGTGTACACAGACAGTGAGTGCACACACGCAGGAGCTAGTAGCCTATGAACAGTGACTGAGTGTCCGAGACTCCTAGTACAGTAAGTAGTAACAGTGAGTACAACTAACTAATTACAATATTCAATTACAATAATCAATCAGTTATCAGAACTTGGAAATAGAGTGTGTGTAGTGTGTACACAGACAGTGAGTGCACACAGTGGCATAGCTAAGGAGCTGTGGGCCCCGATGCAAGTTTTACAATGGGGCCCCCCAAGCACTCTATACATAGCAATTGATACGGTGCACCAAAACCTGCCAATGGCAACTACAGAGTCAGAGGTGCAAGGAAGGGATGGGAAACAGTTTGTTAATGATTACCACTATTCAAAGTATCTATAGAAGTGATTATTATGAGCACAGGACCAATAGAGAGCTAATACTGTAGTTGAGGGAGGGCCCTTTGGGGCCCCTCTGGCCCAAGGGCCCCGATTTGGTCGCTACCGCTGCACCCCCTATTGCTACGCCCCTGAGTGCACACACGCAGGAGCAGCTAGTAGCCTATGAACAGTGACAGTGAGTGTCCTAGTACAGTTACAGTATATAACTACAATACTAATACAATCAGTAGTAAAGGACAGCAGAAATACTGGTATAGATGAGAGAAATAAACAGAGGACAGGAGGACAGCTGCCCACACAGGCAGGCCCTGAGGCCTAAAGCTGTAAGCCTGCAGCAGCTGTGTCTGTCTCTATGTAACACAAAAGCTACTAACTAAAATACAATGTCTAACTAACTAACAACAATATAGGTGTGTATAGGAGGTGTATGTGAGCAAAAACGCTAGGTAAATGACCACAATAAAGCTCTTGCTAAGCCAAAGCACAAAGGAGCAACTCTCTCTCTATGCAAGTCTCAGGCAAGGACGGAGAAACGTAACATGGCGGCCGCTATTTATAGGGTAGGGGCTGGCCAGGGTCCCCCTCTGTGATTGGCTGCCGTCAGAGGGCCTGGGAGCCCTCTGATTGGCTCTAAGGACATCAATCTGGGCTATGACGCTATTCGAGCTCGGTACCGAGCTCGAATAGCGCCGTTTGCTCGAATAGCTCGAATAGTGAATGGGCTATTCGAGTGTACGCGAATAGCCCATTCGAATAGCTGCAGCTATTCGGAGCTCGAATACCGAGCTCGAATAGCTGGAAAAGAGCTCGAATATTCGAGCTACTCGAATATTCGAGCTCTGCTGAGCACCACTGGTAGTTAGATGCAGTCAGCTGAGTTCACTCAACACAAACGTAGTTGTATGCAGTGAGGTGAGTTCACTCAACAGAAAGGGTAGATATGCAGTGAGGTGAGTTCACTCAACCCAAAGGTAGTTATATATGCAGTGAGGTGAGTTCACTGAACACAAAAGGTAGCTATGTGCAGTGAGGTGAGTTCACTCAACCCAAAGGTAGTTATATATGCAGTGAGGTGAGTTCACTGAACACAACAGGTAGTTATATGCAGTCAGCTGAGTTCACTCAACACAAACGTAGTTATATGCAGTGAGGTGAGTTCACTCAACAGAAAAGGTAGATATGCAGTGAGGTGAGTTCACTCAATCCAAAGGTAGTTATATATGCAGTGAGGTGAGTTCACTGAACACAACAGGTAGTTAGATGCAGTCAGCTGAGTTCACTCAACACAAACGTAGTTATATGCAGTGAGGTGAGTTCACTCAACAGAAAAGGTAGATATGCAGTGTCGTCTCCTCCTACTCCTCTCTGGCTCCCCCTCTGAACTGTCCCCCTGGTCATCTCCTCTATTAGGAACATACGTGGCATCCGTATAATCATCATCATAATCCTCCTGCCCAGCTTCGCTTTCCTCAGACAACTTCACAACTGCACCAACTTCAGGTAGTTCATCATGCTCCTCCTCACACATTACGTCCATACTATCGCCACCTAACTCAGACGTACGAGGTGGTGTACCTGCGCCTTCTTCTTGTTGTTGCAGTAGTGGCTGTGAATCAGTGATTTCACCACCACCACCACCAAATAACTCCTGCGAAGTGTCAAATGCAGTGGATGTGGTGCTTGTACTAGAGCTGGTAGCACTGGCTGCAGGAGATGAGGTCTTCTGTGTTAAATACTCAAGCACGTCCTCACAATTTGGGGAAATGATGGCACGTGCCGTCTTCTGAGCACTGTACTTTGGTTCAGGTCCGCACGAAATCACAGCAACACCACCTCGCACAGACCTGCCAGTGCCAGGTGGCCTTCCTCTGGGTCTTCCTCTACCTCTTCCTCTACCTGGTTTGTCCATTTTATCCATCTCGGGGGGAAGCTAGGTATATGCAGTGAGGTGAGTTCACTCAACAGAAAAGGTAGATATGCAGTGAGGTGAGTTCACTCAACCCAAAGGTAGCTATATATGCAGTGAGGTGAGTTCACTCAACCCAAAGGTAGTTATATATGTAGTGAGGTGAGTTCACTGAACACAAAAGGTAGCTATGTGCAGTGAGGTGAGTTCACTCAACCCAAAGGTAGTTATATATGCAGTGAGGTGAGTTCACTCAACCCAAAGGTAGTTATATATGCAGTGAGGTGAGTTCACTGAACACAAAGGTAGTTATATATGCAGTGAGGTGATTTCACTGAACACAACAGGTAGTTAGATGCAGTCAGCTGAGTTCACTCAACACAAATGTAGTTATATGCAGTGAGGTGAGTTCACTCAACAGAAAGGGTAGATATGCAGTGAGGTGAGTTCACTCAACCCAAAGGTAGTTATATATGCAGTGAGGTGAGTTCACTGAACACAAAAGGTAGCTATGTGCAGTGAGGTGAGTTCACTCAACCCAAAGGTAGTTATATATGCAGTGAGGTTCACTGAACACAACAGGTAGTTAGATGCAGTCAGCTGAGTTCACTCAACACAAACGTAGTTATATGCAGTGAGGTGAGTTCACTCAACCCAAAGGTAGTTATATATGCAGTGAGGTGAGTTCACTGAACACAACAGGTAGCTATGTGCAGTGAGGTGAGTTCACTCAACTTAAAAGGTAGTTATATGCAGTGACGCAAGTTCACTCAACACAAAAGGTAGTTATGTGCAGCGAGGTGGGTTCACTCAACACAAACGTAGGTGTATGCAGTGATGAGGTGGGTTAACTAAACACAACAGGTACTAGTAGTAGGTAAATGCAGTACTGGGTACGTAGTACAATGTGCAGCTCCCTGTCACACACACAGGTGTCACTGAATGTGCTGCTGAATGCTGGTGGGCAGCTGGCAGTGGGACACACACATTATAAATTAGCAATGCTGTCTAAGCAACACAAGTGTCTCACACACACAGGTAGTAGTCACTGAATGTGTTGCTGCTGCTGGCAGTGGGACACACACATTATGAATTAGCAATGCTGTCTAAGCAACACAAGTGTCTCACACACACAGGTAGTAGTCACTGAATGTGCTGCTGCTGCTTGCAGTGGGACACACAGTATGAATTAGCAATGCTGTCTAAAAAACACAAGTGTCAGTTTCAAACACACAAAAAAAAAATTGATCACACGAGCAGGATGAGCTCTGAAAAGAGCTTTTCTGGGGCGCTATTATAGCAATAAGATTCAGCTAAGCAAGCTAAGAAGGCAAGAGCCTGACTAATCTGTCCCTAGGAGAACAAGTCACTATTCTGTCTCTAGCAGGCACACGAGTGAGGCTAATGGCCGCCGGAGCCTGCCTTATATAAGGGGGGGTGGGACTCCAGGGCTTAGTATAGCCGGATTGGCTACAATGCGCCTGCTGACTGTGATGCAGAGGGTCAAAGTTGACCCTCATAGAGCATTATGGGGCGAATCGAACTTCTGGGAAAGTTCGCCTTCGCCGGCGAAGGCGAACCACCCGATGTTCGCCTGGAACCGTTCGCCGGGTAACCGTTCAGCCCATCTCTAATCCTGAGGATGTAGTTGACTGGCTTACATAGTGCAGACCATCTTCTACAGTTTCTACACAGAACATTTTTGATGCACCATCCTAATTCCCACAACAACTTACCACCACCACTAGCACCACAGCTGCTCCACTTGATATGTCGGAGGAATTATTCACAGATGATGAATTTAGGGATGCACAACCTTTATTGGCAGAATATGAAGGAGATAATGAGTAGTGTTGATCGAACAGTGCTCGACACTGTTAGTTATTCCCCGAACATTGGGGTGTTGGGGTTCGGGTCGATAACAGCCGAGCACCGCATGGTGCTCGGCCGTGCTGTTCGGTCTCCTCCCCTCGCTTATTGGCACCTTGAGGAAGCCAATAAGCGGGGACGATGCTTTTTTGCACAGCTATGGTCGCACAGCCTAGGTGGCTGTGACCATAGCTGTGATTGGCTGAGCGGGTCACGTGATCAGGTATATAAATACCCAAATGCGTGGCTGGCTCCGCCATTCACATTTGGGTTTAGCTTGGTAGGTAGGGACGGAGAGAGACATAGTGGTTAGGTGCCAGCTAGGCCAGCCACAGTGCCCCAGCCTCACCACTGCCAGCGGCCCAGCAGCAGCCACAGAGCCCCTGCCTCACCACTGCCAGCGGCCCAGCAAAAGCCACAGAGCCCCTGCCTTACCACTGCCAGCGGCAGCCACAGAACCCCTGCCTCACCACTGCCAGCAGCAGCCACAGAGCCCCAGCCTTACCACTGCCAGCATCAGCCACAGAGCCCCTGCCTCACTACTGCCAGCAGCAGACACAGAGCCCCTGCTTCACCACTGCCAGCAGCAGACACAGAGCCCCTGCCTCACCACTGCCAGCAGCAGCCACAGAGCCCCTTCCTCACCACTGCCAGGCATTGGTAGCAGCCACAGTGCCCCTGCCTCACCACTGCCAGCAGGCACTGCTAGCAGCCACTGCGCTTTCAGTACTTTCAGTGCCAGCTGGGAAAATTTGTGCCCATAAAAAACAGTT
The DNA here is from genome assembly GCF_040937935.1 of Hyperolius riggenbachi. Taxonomy (NCBI): domain Eukaryota; kingdom Metazoa; phylum Chordata; class Amphibia; order Anura; family Hyperoliidae; genus Hyperolius; species Hyperolius riggenbachi. The sequence continues at coordinate 18,061,697 of NC_090646.1, read as the reverse complement.
TATTGCATTTTACTCTTGCTTAGTGTTGTAAAAAAAAACCAGTACTTTCAGTGCCATCTGGGATCTGTTGTGCCCATAAAAAACACAGTTTATTGCATTTTACACTTGCTTAGTGTTGTAAAAAAAAAAAAAAAACAGTACTTTCAGTGCCAGCTGGGAACAGTTGTGCCCATAAAAAAAACCTTTATTGCATTTTACTCTTGCTTCGTGTTGTATAAAAAAAAAACAGTACTTTCAGAGCTAGCTGGGAAAACTTGCGCCCATAAAACAAAACGTTTATTTCATTTTTTTTTGTGACAAGTAATGACTACTATGAAGAAATCCAGTAAAAGAGGGAGGGGCAGAGGAAGTGGTGTTTCCCACAACGGTTCACGTAGAGGCCGTGTTGGCGCACCAAAGAAAACCCACTCAATACCGCCCATCTTATACCAGGTAGTTAATTGGTTGACCTCTCAAGCGTCCAGCAGCAGGTTAAGCACCAGCCCATCCTTGTCAGGCACAATGTCCTCTGCCAGTTACAACTAGAGATGGCCCGAACCTCTGATTTTAGGTTCGCGGACCTACCGCGAAAGTTCGGTTCGCGCAAACTTTCGCGAACCGCCATAGACTTCAATAGGGAGGCGAACTTGAAAAATTAGAAAAAATTATGCTGGCCAGAAAAGTAATGGAAAAGATGTTTCAAAGCATCAAACACCTGGAGGAAGACATGGTTGACTGGGATAGACGTCAACAGTCCCGGAAAAAAATTGGCTTTCACACAAAGCAGTGTGTTAAAGGCAGAAATCCCATTCAATGCTAAATTGCAGGCCTACACTACTATATGTGTATACATCAATCAGGGAGTGTAATCCTCCCCTCCTCCAGAGAAGGAGGGTCTTGTCTTTCAGGGATTTGTAGGATGTCAAAAGCACGCTCACATACCTTGGCAAGGAATCGAACCCAGGTCAACTGCTTGGAGGGCAGCTATGCTCACCACTATACTACCAACACTACAGGCTGAAGCCAGCCTAGCTGGCCTGGGAAGGATGAAAAGCTATGTGGCCATGCAACCATTCCAGCTAACCTAAAGCTTACTTGTGCTTACAACACATTGGCTTAATACTTTACCAAATCCAATGCTCCAATATGGGGAAGCTTCTCTGTTTGCTTTTTTTTTTTTAAGTGTGGTGTCACAGTTCACTCTTCTCTTCAACTACAAGAAAGGCCCAGGAGTAGTCTTAGCTACCGTAATATCTATGTTACGGCAGGGCCCTTATTACACTTTCTCTTACAGGGCTATGGAAACCGTTTTTGCCCATGTGATAAAGCGAGGTGCAAAAATGAAATCATGCCTAGCAGAGGATGGTTTCAATCCATCAACCTCTGGGTTAACCACCCTGGCGTTCTATTAAGATCGCCAGGGCAGCTGCGGGAGGGTTTTTTTTAAATAAAAAAAAAACTATTTCATGCAGCCAACTGAAAGTTGGCTGCATGAAAGCCCACTAGAGGGCGCTCTGGAGGCGTTCTTCCGATCGCCTCCGGCGCCCAGAATAAACAAGGAAGGCCGCAATGAGCGGCCTTCCTTGTTTTGCTTACATCGTCGCCATAGCGACGAGCGGAGTGACGTCATGGACGTCAGCCGACGTCCTGACGTCAGCCGCCTCCGATCCAGCCCTTTGCGCTGGCTGGAACTTTTTGTTCCGGCTACGCTGGGCTCAGGCGGCTGGGGGGACCCTCTTTCGCCGCTGCTCGCGGCGGATCGCCGCAGAGCGGCGGCGATCAGGCAGCACACGCGGCTGGCAAAGTACCGGCTACGTGTGCTGCTTTTTATTTCACTAATATCGGCCCAGCAGGGCCTGAGCGGCAGCCTCCGGCGGTGATGGACGAGCTAAGCTCGTCCATACCGCCCGGCTGGTTAAGGGCCCAGCACACTTATGCTGCACCACTCTGCAGTCTGCTTACATTTGTATACAATCTTTAAGTTTAAGAAGGGTACATTAGTTGAAATAGTTACACTACAATCTATGTTACAGCAAGGCCCTAATGATACTTTCTTAAGCCAATGTGTTGTAAGACACAAGTAAGCTTTAGGTTAGCAGGAATGGTTGCATGTCCACCTAGCTTTTCATCCTTCCCAGGCCATCTAGGCTGGCTTCAGCCTGTAGTGTCGGTAGTATAGTGGTGAGCATTGCTGCCCTCCAAGCAGTTGGCCTGGGTTTGATTCCTGGCCAAGGTATGTGAGTGTGCTTTTGACATCCTACAAATCCCTGGAAGACAAGACCCTCCTCGAGAGGGAGAGAGGGAGAAGCTGTTGTTGGGTGCTATATAAGGAATAACAATCAGCAAGCTAACAAGCCTACAAGAGCCTAACTAAGCTTTCCCTAGCAGAGTCTGTCAGCAGCTGTCCCTTAACTAATTACTGTAGGCAGACGACTGAGTAAAATGGCTGGAGAACCTTGCCATTTATAAGGGGGGTGGGGCTCCAGGAGTGAGTGTAGTCTGATTGGTGACAATGTGTCTGCTGACTGTGATGTAGAGGGTCAAAGTTGACCCCAATGGAGCATTATGGGGGCGAACCGAACTTCTGCAAAAGTTCGCCTTCGCTGGTGAACGCGAACCACCCAAAGTTTGCCTGGAACCGTTCGCGAGTGAATCGTTCGGGCCATCTCTAGTTACAACAAGCCAGTGGACACAAACGTGACACAACCAGCAGCTACACCATGCACACAACGGCCACATACCGACTCCGAGTCCGAGCAATTGTTCCACGACACAATGGGATATTCACAGGAGCTTTCCTGGACAGAAAACGCGGCATACTCCTGGGTTCAACTCCTCCCCTGAACCCGATTGGACAGATCTTTTGAATAAATTAAAAGAATCCAGCCCCCCCTACCATTCTCTTTTTTTCTGTCCTCGTTGGACAAGGTCTTTTGGGGTGTCCGTTTTTTACTTTTATTTTTATACATTGGCGCCCAAATATTTGTGAAATTTTAAGCAGGTTCAGCCTCTCCTGCTTCAACTAGAATTGCGCTGCCTAAAATGTGGTTAAAGATGCGCCCTACCTAGTAAAAGTGCTGCGGAGAAGAGGATCTTCCGTCCGGCTGTCGAAATCTCGCGTGAGTTCACAAGGCTGTACCTGATTGGCTGGCGGCTGCCGCCAACGTCACCTCTGGCCAGAGTGGCATATTTGGATGCCAGAGTGGAGACAGCTGATCCAGCGTGGCTGCAGCACTGGCGTCGGTTAGAGAGGGGAACTTGTACTCCATTCATCTTGGGTACGGAGCGCTGCTGAGTTGGTCCTGTGAGTACCCACATATTGACATCTGCACAAGTCTGCGGGATCAGGTATGCAAGGACCCAATTTGTTTAGGGCATAATGTTTGCATATTGTTGCATTGCAGGAAAAAAGGTTTGTTTCATTTACACTGACACACACGTATTGTCTATAGGCAGGAAATGGAAATGGAAGATGCATTACAGGTGGAGGAAGTGATAGAGGAGAGGTAACTGATGTCTAAAAGACATTGAGTGTTTTCCTTTCTCTGCACTGGGTGTTTATTATGATTAATATATCCTCACTAGGTGAAGGGCTATAAAAAAGCGGATCAGTGAATAATGGCGCACAGCGCCTATGCATAAAAATGGCGCCGCATTAAAAAGATACGCTTATCGCTATTTATCGTTAGTACTGCATAATAATGGCGCACAGGAAAAAAAGAAGAAAAACGGCACACACTAACGTTATTTATCAATAGTGGCACACACTAACGTTATTTATCAATAGTGGCACACACTAACGTTATTTATCAATAGTGGCACACACTAACGTTATTTATCAATAGTGCCGTTCATTTGCCAAACAGCAGACGTTATTGCGCACAGTAACGTTATTTATCAATAGCGCCCTACATAAGCCAAACTGCAGACGTTATTTAACTGCAAAACGGTGAATGGATTTAATGTAACACTGTCAAGGTTAGGGTTAGGCACCACTGGGGGGGTCTTAGGGTTAGGCACCACCAGGGGGGTGGTTAGGGTTAGGCACCACCAGGGGGGTCTTAGGGTTAGGCACCAACCGGGGGGGGGTCTTAGGGTTAGGCACCACCAGTGGGGTCTTAGGTATAGGCACCACCAGGGGGGGTCTTAGGGTTAGGCACCACCAGGGGGTGGTTAGGGTTAGGCACCACCAGGGGGGGTTTAGGGGTTAGGGATAGGTACAGAGAGAGTTCTGTGTGTTAACGCTAAATAACGATAAGGCTTTAACGCTAAATAACAATAAGGCTTTAACGTTAAATAACAATAAGGCTTTAACGTTAAATAGCGATAAGCGGCAAATGGATTAGCGGCAACACCGTGCGCCAATATTCACAGGCGCCATTTTCAGATGGATCCATAAAAAAGAGTGCTATCTCTCTTAGAAGCTGCGGATACTTTTTAATGGAACATATGTTCTTATTTTTTATGTCTCCACAGTCCGCCAGAGAGAGAAGGAGAGAGCAGTGTGTCTAAAGGACACAAATCCTCTTCCAAAGCAAGATCTCGCTCGAGGTCAAGACATTCAAAGTCGGGTGGCCATTACTCTTCATATGATGCAAGATCATCAAGAAGGGGATCTCCTAAAGAGCATAAGATTGTATACAATGAACAGAGGCGACAAAAGTATAAAATTAGATTAAATGAGTTTAAAAACCAACTCAAATGGCAAAAATGAAGGAGGAAGTGGTGGTCTTACCTCCCTCAAGCAGACACGACAACGACTGCGATTCAGACAGTGAAACACATTTATTAGAAACTCCTTTTTTTGGGGGGGGGGGAGTTTCTAATAAATGTGTTTGACTGTCTGAATCGCAGTCGTTGTCGTGTCTGCTTGAGGTAGGTAAGACCACCACTTCCTCCTTCATTTTTGCCATTTGAGTTGGTTTTTAAGCTCATTTAATCTAATTTTATACTTTTGGCGCCTCTGTTCATTGTATACAATTTTGAGTCCACCCTTGGTGGAGGGTTGCTACCCTTTTTTTCCTGTCTACGGAGAGCGACTTCTTAATCCTGAGTGGGGTCAGGATAATCTCCCCAACCTGCCTTTACAGTGGTTGCCTGCTGGTGACCCTGACTTGTGAGTATCTAGCAATACAAATTTATTGCCACCTTATCCAGTACGTATTACACTATTGGGGCTCTTGGTGTTACCTGTTTTTAAAGAGCATAAAAAATCTTCTAAGAAAAGGAAGAATCACTCACCAAGAAGAGACTCTTCCCGGCGACATTCCTCAAGTAGAAGAGGAAGATCTCCAGAGAGACATTATTATTATTATTATTATTATTATTATTACAGTTCCCATAGGAGTAGATCTCCCAGAAGGAGACAGTATTCTCCAGATAGATACTATTCACCAGACAGGAGCTATAGATCGGAGAAAAACTATTCTCCAGTCCACTCAAGGAGGCCAGCAGCTGCTGATCAGAGATATCAACAACCTGCAAAGTCTTTATGCTGGCAGGGGCGTAGCAATAGGGGGTGCAGAGGTAGCGACCACATCGGGGCCCTTGGGCCAGAGGGGCCCCGAGGGGCCCACCCTCATCTTCAGTATTAGCTCTCTATTGGTCCTGTGCTCATAATAATCACTTCTACAGATACTTTGAACAGTAGTAATCATTAACAAAGTATTCCCCATCCCCTTCTTGCACCTCTGACACTGTAGTTGCCATTGGCAGTTTCTGGTGCGCCATATCAATAGTTATGTATAGAATGATTGGGGGGGGGCCCAATGTAAAACTTGCATCGGGGCCCACAGCTCCTTAGCTACGCCACTGTATGCTGGTCTTGTGCCCAGCCGGCATTACCAGACAAAATGGTGTGCGAGTCATGCTTTGCGGAACTAGGAAGAGATAAGGACACAGACAACCAACAGGTTATGTCATTCATTCAACAAGCAGTCCAAGAGACTTTTAATAAGATGGCAGTTGCTCAAAAGGGGTTGCCGGTGCAGCCCGGCACATCAGAGGAAGCATCACAGCAGGAGGGTACTGCTCCGCTAGGATTTGATTTTGCTCTGGTTCCCGCTTTTGTTTCTGCAATTAAAGAAGCTATAGCATGGGAGGAAGATAAGGATACAAGTAAAGAACCAGATAAATATTATCCTCACTTAAATAAACAGCCTAGTCATTTTCCATTAATGGGTGTTATTAAAGAGAACCAGAGAGGAACGGTGATTAAAAAAAAAGAGCAAGCCTTTATACATACCTGGGGCTTCTTCCAGCCCCATAAGCCTGGATCGCTCCCACGCCGCCATCCTCCGCTTCCTGGATCACCGGTACTGGGTCCCGTCACTTCCGCCCGGAGGCGTCCAATTGTCCGCTTCACAGGGGCTCCCTCCATATATGTACGCATGAGGCTGCACAGTAAGCAGCCTAATGCGTACATATATGGAGGGAGCCCGTGTGATGCGGACAATTGGCCCCGTCTGCTGGCCGACTGGCCGACTCGCGGCAACGACGGGACCCGGTACTGGCGATAGAGGCAGCAGAGGACGGCGGCGTGGGAGCGATCCGTGCGTATGGGGCTGGAGGAAGCCCCAGGTATGTATACCAGCTTCCCCCCAACGTCTCTGGTTCCCTTTAAGGACATCTTTCTCAAGGGATGGAGTAAAGTAGATCAAAAACCTTCTTTAGCGGGGGGGCGTGGCCACGACGGAGACCAGGGAGGACGTGTGAACCCTGAGCTCCAGCTTCGGTGGAGAAATAGCAGCTCAAATCATCACAGATCAGCACAACACAAGCATGACAGAGGAGATGGAACTTGAGACAGACCCCTCCAAGAAGCGTAAATCATACAAGCCAAAGAAGCTCACAGACTTCTTCACAGAAAAGACACAGAGGGCAGCACGAGGTTATCAAGATGGCGCTGGGAGACAGACACACGCAGCAGAGCACAGCCAATATGAAGGAGAGGAGAACCAGAGAAACAACATTCCACAGTCTGGTGAGTGCTCTCCCCCAATGACCTCCCTCCCTGCAGAGATCAATCAAGCTCAGTCCCCCTCAAATAGCCCAGCAAGACAGCGTCCACGCATTGAGAGCTCCGAGGAGCGTGCACAGGAGATAGGCCTAGTGCATCCAAATACATCACCCCCTACTGACATCCTGGCCTTCCCTGCATCAGAACAAGCAGCCTCCCAGACATTTATTAAGGAGATCTTGCTATCCTTCAGAGCAGACTTACTCTCCAGCTTCTCTAGAATGCAGGCTTCCTTACAACAAGAGATTGCTTCACTAGGCACAAGAGTGGATGCATCTGAATACAAAATATCTGACATAGTTAAAGAGCACAATGCTATGGTAGATGTAACTGAGCAGCACACTAAAGATATTGCCTGGCTTAAAACCAAATCATCTGATATGGAGGATCGCTCCAGGCGAAACAACATAAAACTGAGAGGCATACCAGAATCAGTTACCACTGGGGAGTTAAGAGGTTATGTCACAAAATTTGCTAAGACTGTACTGCCTGATGTGTCACCTATAGAACTGACAATCGACAGAGTACATCGCCTGCCAAAACCCTCTCACCTCCCGGATCATATTCCCAGGGATGTAATAGCTAGATTCCTCTTCTTTCAAACCAAAGATGAACTTTTAGCAGCTCTCAGGAAACCTGACCAACTCCCAGAACCCTACTCTAAGATCCAGCTGTTTAACGACCTCTCCCAGGCCACACTACAGCAGAGGAGAAGTCTGCAACCGTTATCCAAAGCTCTGAGAGATGCACAAATACCATACAAGTGGGGATTCCCAACTAAACTTATATTTTCCTACCTCAATAAACAACATGTGATTATCTCTCACACAGAAGGTACAGCTCTCCTTAAGAAACTGCAAATCCGCATCCCGGAAACCAGCAAGTGACTTATCGCTAAATTTCACAACTCCATCTCCTACTTAAAACAGCAATAGATCTGTATACCACGGATATTCACCACCGAGCACGGCCATTTTGATGACACCCATTCCTGTTATAGGGAACATTATCTTCCTTGCAATATACGCTATTGCACTACACCCCAAGATGAAGTGTAAAATCGTGGACTCATATTCCACACTACTTAGTTTGTTTTGTTTTATGTTTATGTGGTTATTGTTAAGTTTTTGTTCATGTATGACTCACTCTCCCATCCTCAAGAATGTAACTATTAATGCACTACTGTACTTATCTATATACTCTATAAGGGTGATTTGCAAAGTGAATCTCTACACACTAATTATTGTCTATGGCTAACCCAGTTAATACTATTAAACTAACTTCACTCAACGCTCGAGGTTTAAACTCCCCCTTTAACCACTTTACCTCCCTTGCTACGCTTATCTACTCCCCACAAAACTTTACTTGAATCTCAGGGGAGTAGATAGGCGTACTTGTGGTAAACAGTGTGCTGTATGCCCAATAAGCTATCTGATTATGTATATAGGGTATCATTTTAACCGTGACAAGTGAGAGAATAGATTTTGTGGTGTTTGACAACTGAGGGATAAGTCATGTGATTTTTTTTACCGGAAAACTGAATGAAAAGCAATAAAACTGTTATTTACATGTACTCTATACCCCTAAATACATACTAGTAAAAAAAAACAAAAGTGACAGCATTGAAAAGAGAATACATAGTTACCCTAGGGACTTCGCTTTTAAAATATGTATGCCATGAGAGTGTATTACTGTTAATCATGAAGATAAGGGCTTTTTAATTACTGATAGAGTACAATGAGAAAACAAAAAACACAAACCAGAAACTAATATATTATCGCCATACATTGTACTAGGAACATTATTTAAATGTTGAGATAACCAGGACAAATTAGCAAATACAATGTGTGGGTTTTACCTATGGTAACATTGTTTATTTGAAAACTATAGGGCATGGAAATGGAGAAATAGAGTATTTTTTCTTTTTTTTTCTCATTTTTCCCTTTAAAATGCACAGATAATAGCATAATTACTAAAAGCAAATATCACCCTCACAAAGCATAATTTGTGGCAAAAAAAAAACAAGATATAGATCATTTACATCTGATGAGTAGCAATAAAGTTATTGGTGAATGAATGGGAGGAGCGCTGAAATGTGAAAATTGCTCTGGATTTTAAGCAAAAAACCCTGTGGAGCTGAAGTGGTTAAAAGAAAACTTCTCTGGTCGGATGCCCGCTCCAAACGATCTGACATTCTCTTAGTGCAAGAGACACATTTATTAAATAGTGACACAAAGTACTGCACAAACCCTAACTTTCCCCCGATTTACCACAGCACCTTTACCAAAAGGAAAAGAGGAGTCCTATTAGCATTCCACAAAAATCTCAAAGTAACAACTACCTCTACGGAAATAGACAACGGAGGTAGATTCATAATTTTTGTAGGTCACATTAACAACCATCCACTAACCATTGTGGCCTTATATGCCCCCAATATAGCACAACGCCATTTCCTCCAGAAATTGATGACAAAGGTAAACAAAATCAAATCTGGCCACCTCATACTAGGAGGCGACTTTAATGCATGCGTTTCAAATATAGACTCCTCCTCCAGCAGGAAATCCCTTTTACCACTCTTAGAGAAAACCTAAAGATGGAATGATCTTTTCCATCCCTGGCGAGTATCGCATACCACTGATAAAGAGTATACACATTTCTCTATTGTGCACAAATCACACTCCCGAATAGACTACTTTCTGACAGATAGATTCCTACTGCAGGAAGTGATAACCACATCCATAGATTGCATTACCTGGTCAGATCATGCCCCTATACATATGGTTATTAAAGACACCCTAAACCCACCTAGACCTAAAACCTGGAAAATGAATCAAGCGATCTTAACAGATCCCAATCTTATTCCCACATACTCAAAATCAATTCAAAACTTCTTTGATATAAATTCCACTCCTGACGTCGGTGAACAAATGATATGGTCAGCTCACAAAGCTTATATGCGCGGTCTTTATATTAAATTCAGTGCAAGACAAAAAAAAGAGAGAGACAAAAAATATAATGACCTCATACAACGTATACATGACCTTGAGAGACTCCACAGGCAGAATAATGACAGTGCTACTTATAAACAACTATTTCTATTACGACAAGAACTCTGCGATCTACTATTGTACAAATATGAGTATAATTTGCAAAGAGCTAAAACTAACTACTACTCACAAAGTAACAAAGCAGGGAAATTTCTTGCGAATATGATAAAAGCAAGACAGATTAAATCCGCAATACATGCAATTACTCACCCTAAAACCAAAGAAAAAATCATAAATCCTAAAGATATTGCAAACGCCTTTAAAGACTACTACACACAATTGTACAACCTACAAACAGACTCACAAACGGCCCAACCTTCACCTATGTCCATTGACAATTATCTATCCTCTATTGACCTACCCACCCTCTCACAATCCCAACTAACAGACCTCAACAGACCCTTTACAGAAGGAGAAGTTGAAAAGCACATTAAGTCCCTCAAAAGAAACAAAGCACCAGGACCAGACGGGTTCCTTAATGAATACTATATTTTATTCTCAAAGGAACTAACCCCAACCTTAACTAAACTATTTAACACATTTATGCTAGGCACTACCATCCCGAAGGAATATCTCGAAGCCACCATATCAGTCATTCCTAAACCAGACAAAGACCACACATGTACAACCAACTACAGACCGATATCTTTGCTCAACACTGATATTAAATTATACGCAAAAATAATAGCAAGACGCCTTATGGAAATCACCCCTATACTACTAAAAACAGACCAAGTAGGCTTCACTAAGGGAAGACAAGCGCCTGATGGCACCAGGCGGATGATGAATATTTTACGTCACATTGAGCTCTGTCGAACGCCTTCTCTGCTCCTTACATTGGATGCCAAGAAGGCGTTCGACAGAGTCCACTGGGGTTTTTTAAGGGCAACTCTAGTTAAATTTGGCCTACAAGGCCCCATACTGACAGCTATAATGGCGCTGTACAATAACCCATCGGCTAGAGTTAATGCCACAGGCTTCCTATCTGACCACTTTAGTATAACCAACGGTACAAGACAAGGCTGCCCGCTCTCACCAATAATATTTGTACTACTCATGGAAACCCTAGCACAAAGAATTAGACAGTCACCAAACATTCAAGGTATTACAATTGGCAAGGATCAACACATTATCAGCCTATTTGCAGATGATGTGGCTTTAGTACTTACAAACCCCTTACATTCCCTGACACACCTTACCAAAGAACTACAAGAATTTTCCAATGCTTCCTACTACAAGCTCAACCAGCATAAATCCTATGTTCTTGGCCTCAACTTGCCCCCAAATATTAAAACTGCCATCCAAAAAAAGTTTACATTTCCATGGGCAGACTTGGCTGTACAGTACCTGGGTATACAATTGACAACAAGAGCATCTGACTTATTCCAATACAACTTTATACCTCTATTGGAAAAGGTCAAAAAAGAGTGTTCGACTTTGAAAAAAATTCTACCTCTCATGGTCAGGCAAGTTATCAGCCTTTAAGATGTTTTTATTACCAAATATCCTTTACCTATTTCGCACAATCGCAATACCTATCAAAAATACGTACTTTAAAGACCTCCAAAAAACTATCAATCACTTTATTTGGAATGGGAAGAAATCTCGTATATCACATTCCATCTTAATCCTGCCAAAGAAAATGGGTGGGATTGGCCTCCCTGATATAAAAGCCTATTATTATGCATGCAATTTAGAACCTGTTAACTCCTGGTGGACGAACTCTGAAGGGAAAAAATGGGTATCTATGGAAGGTAAACTGCTTAAAAATGAACTGAGAGATGTGCTCTCTAGCATAATCCTAGGACATGGACCACCTAAAACAAACTTTCTAACGATTCAATCCACATTACTAGCATGGGAGTATTACCTCAAACACCCACCGCATGATGAGATCTGTGTAAAACCCAAAATTTACATATCCACAATGCAAATCCTAATTCAAGGCATTAATATTGCTGAGGTAGAAGATTCTGGGATCTCGACCTTAAATGAGCTCTATTCAAATTCACTTATCAAAACCTTCTCTGAAATACTAACTGAATACAATATTTCTACCAAGGCAAGATTCACATGCTATAAACTAATCAGCTTCTTAAGATCTAAGCAAATCTCTATACCAGAGTTGAATAGTGGAATTGTAACTATGCTAAACACAAAAAAAGCAATACAAGGCTCCATAACAATTTGGTACAACGATCTAATCGCACCTTCTGTTTCTCCTCCTAATAAATATGCACAAGTTTGGTCATACGACCTATCCTCACAAATTGACAGTGCACAAATAGTCTCTGCTATCAGATCAGTTACTAAGCTTTCTAAATGCAATACCCACTGGGAACTATTTATTAAGATAATTACCAGATGGCACCTAACACCCAGGAAAATAGCGCAATTCAACCCCACCCTATCCCCAAAATGCTGGAAATGCGCCACACAGGTAGGCACATTAGTCCACATGTTTTGGGATTGTCCCTCAAGTAAAATGCTATGGTGTGCCGTAGAATCATATATTAAGCAAACCATTGCCCCTAATTTTCTACTTACACCACGTATGGCACTCCTACATTTAGACTACAAAGAAATAGACCCCATACACAAATCCCAGATATGTCATCTGATATTAACTGCACAATCTATGATTACTAAAAACTGGAAATCTGCTGAGCCTCTCTTATTTTCCAATCTCCTTAGCACATACAAGCAAAATATGAGGATGGAAACACGCTTAAGGTCGAGATTACTAGAATTTAACAGAACACCCAGTAAAAATGCCTTTAATTAAGATAAATCAATGTAGCCATATACATGTAATCGGATGTACAGCTAAGTGTTCTCTAATCATAAAATGAGTGAGTCACCTGTTCACCTGTTTATATGTTACCTAGTTTTTGTTGCTATAATCTACTAGTATGATTAGTTATAAGGTTGAAAACAACTCAAATCACCTTTAAATATCACTTCAGCCTCATTAGATTGTAAACATCGGCCTGCTAAAACTTGTCCATCATAACAATTGGTAGATCGCCTGATCACCGCTCCAATTGTCCAGTGCAGCTGGGCTCCTGGTCTAATCAACCAGCCTTACAGGTTTGTGGTTGCTCTGAGATAAGGTAAACCCGGCAATAAGCCGATATTACACCTACTCCATCTACTCCAAATTTGCTTACTCTAGGAACGCATGTTAACTATCTCACTGCAATGTAGAATTATCCTCAACTGTATGCTGTATGTTAACAAATGTTTTCAATTCCATTCTCTGTATTATTTCTTCTGAAAATATAATAAAAATACATTGTTGGAAAAAAAAAAACCTTCTTTAGCAAATTGTTTCTCTAAATTCTATCCACTAAGCTCTGAAGATGTTAAAATTATGGAGTCCGCACCTATTGTTGATGCTTCTATTATGCGTTTAGCTTGACATGTTACGTTGCCCATGGATGATGGAGTTTTGTCTAGTGATCCTTTAGATAGGAAAGTGGACTCAAACATTAAGAAGGCTTTCTTGGCTGCTGGAGCAGCCTGTAAACCAGCAGTAGCATTAACATCTCTAACCAAGGCTATTAGAGTCTGGGTGGAAAATATAGAGATCGACATTAATTCTGGCGCAGACAAGTCAGAAATTATAAAGGCATTAGACGAGCTTAAGATATCCAGCGACTTTATTGGTGAAGCGGCCATAGACACGATTAGATCTTCCGCAAGATCAATGCTGCATAATGTTACAGCTAAAAGAGCGTTATGGCTAAAACCATGCTCGGCGGATCAATCTTCAAGAAATAATTGGTGCCGTATACCATATGATGGAGTTCACCTATTTGGCAGTCAAATGGATGGAGCCATAGCCAAAGTGACGGGGGGAAAGTCAGGTCTCCTTCCGCAGGATAGGAAAGCTCGACCAGTCAACCCTCAGACAACAAAAAGATTGTTTCCCATCAAATTTCGACAAGCTAAAAAGTATAGACCAGGTAGACAATTCAAAATTGGAGAGGAACCCAGTCCTTCTTTCTTAAAAATAAAGCAAAGTCAGCACCTGGGTCACAACAAAAACCGAAGCCCTTTTGAAGGTGCGCCCACTCAGACAACACCGGTCGGAGCAAGACTTCAAGCCTTCTGGAGTGTCTGGGTGGATACAATACAAGACCCATGGGTATTGAAAACCCTAAGTAAAGGACATGCATGGAAATTCAAGAAACCGCCTCCTTCATCAAAGTTTCGAGAGACTCGCCTCCCTCGCAATCATCAGAAGTGCCAGGTTCTTATGGAATATGTGGATTCATTAGTAAAAACAAAGGCGGTGATTCCGGTTCCAGGAAAAGACAAAGGATTGGGAATCTATTCTCCTCTATTCTTAGTACCCAAAGGATCAGGAGGATGGAGACCGGTCCTGGACTTGAAATTTCTAAACAGCTTCATAAAGATCCACCACTTCAAAATGGAGTCTCTTCAGACCATAATAAAAATGATAAGGGTGAACGATTGGATGACAATGGTGGACCTTGCAGATGCTTATCTGCATGTATCAATAAATCAGAAGTTCCAGAAATTCCTAAGATTCGCAATAAACAACCAGCACTTTCACTTCCAAAGTCTTCTGTTTGGAATATCGAAAGCTCCTCGAACATTCTCGGAAATTCAGTTACCCGTGATAGCACATTTGAGAGTACAAGGACTGAGGGTATACAATTACCTAGACGATGTGTTATTAGTAAGTCAGAGTCATGCTACTCTACTGTTACACCAGAAGATATTGATACAAGAATTAGAGAGGTTAGGTTGGCTAATAAATTATCAAAAAAGCCAGCTCACACCATCTCAGGACATGGTTTTTCTGGGAGCCCATTTCATTACACCACCATTAAACAAAGTATGTTTACCGGAGGAAAAGATCATATCCATACAAAGAAAGGTGGAGTCAGTATTATCACAGAAAATACTGTCATCCAAACAAATCATAAGTCTACTGGGGACTTTCTCGTCGACCATTCCGCTTGTAAAATGGGCTCATTGGCACCTGAAAATGCTTCAAACCTTCTTTCTTCAGCATTGGAACAGGTTGAATATGTTACAGAAGTTCATCCTGCCGATACAAGTAAGGAACTCCTTGCAGTGGTGGTTAAAGTGATCCTTAAGTCTAGGGAAAAAAATGAGATTTACTCACCTGGGGCTTTCCTCAGCCCCCTGCAGCCGATCGGTGCCCTCGCAGCCCGGCTCCGATGCTCCAGGACACGCCGGCAAACACTTCCGGTTTGGCTGTCACCGGCCGACAGGCATGGGAACGAGAGTAAAGATCCGATTGTAATAACAACGGATGCAAGTCAGATTGGCTGGGGAGCTCACTGTCAGGAGTCCTGGATTCAGGAAAAATGGAGGCTTCCACAAATAGATGTCCCTCCAACATCTTGGAATTGAGAGCGGCTTATCTTGCATTGAGAGCATTCAAACACATAATCTTTCAGAAATCGGTCATGCTACAGATCGACAATACGACTGCAGTATCATACATTCGGAGACAGGGAGGTACCAGAGGCTGGAAGTTGCTAAAGGAGACAAATCTCATTATATCCTGGGCACAGAAAGATCTTCAAAACCTATCAGCAGTATACTTACCGGGAGCTCAGAACATACTGGAGGATCACCTAAGCAGGGAGTTTGCGGACCCTCACGAATGGACCTTGAATGGCAAAGTGTTCCAGAAGATAGTTCAGAGATGGGGCATGCCACAGATGGACCTGTGTGCCTTGGCACATAATACGAAGTGTCAAAGGTTCTTCTCGAGGTATCCTCATCAGTTAGCGGAAGGGACGGATTGCCTAACGCAACAGTGGAACTTCAAGATAGGTTATGCCTTTTCCGCCATTTCCACTAATAATGAACTTGTTATGAAGATTATTAAAGGAGCGGTGCATGATCATCCTTATTCTACCTTATTGGCCAAGAATACCTTGGTTCACGCTGGTAAAGGAAATGAGTGTGGAAGATCCATTAGAATTACCAAAGATCCCAAACCTACTTCACCAAGGAAACCTATTGTACCCAGAAGTCAGCAAATTAAATTTGATGGCTTGGAAATTGAAAGGAGGAAGTTGCTAGCATTAGGGTGTTCGAACAAAGTTATTACGACCTTATTAAAAGCCAGAAAGATTTCAACGAATGCAACATATCATCGGATCTGGGAAAAATGTATTTAATTTTCTACAGAAAACAATCTGAATCCAATCTCACCAAGAATACAAGACGTGTTACTATTTCTTCAGACTGGGGTGGAAAAAGTTGTAAGCTTATCAGCTATCAAAGTCCAAATATCAGCACTATCTGCTCTTACGAATGAGAAGTGGGCTTTCAATACGCTAATTATACAATTCGTTCAAGCAGTACAAAAAATGAGACCCCCTAGGAAACTATTTTTTCCGCAATGGGACTTATGTATTGTTCTAGACCCTCTTTCAAATACATTCATCCGGTGGAGTCAGTCTCCTTACAAAATATAGCTCTGAAGGCGCTTTTTCTGACAGCAATCTCGTCAGGGAAGAGAGTTTCAGACTTGCAAGCTTTAGGCTGTTCAGAAAATGTATTACAATTTTTTCCAGACAGAATTGTGATTAGGCCAGGAACTGTCTCACATTCCTAAAGTTGCTTCCACATTCCATATGAACCAGGAACTTACCTTGCCTACCTTTTCAACAGATAACGATCTTCATCCTCTAGATGTAGGATCAAAGCTTACCTTGATAAAACTTCTTCCTTTAGATCGTCAAATCATCCATTCATTAATATTCAAGGCGCAAAGAAAGGTCAACCCCTGGCGACCAGGACTATTGCAAACTGGTTGGTAAAACTGATTTAATTTAGTTATAAGTTGAAAGGTTTAGAGGTTCCGAGAGAAGTCAATGATCACTCTACCATGGGTATGGCAGCTTCCTGGGCAGCTTTTGCTAAAGTGTCTGTTGAAACAATATGTAAGGCGGCTAGTTGGTCTTCACCTCATACGTTTTTGTCTTATTACCATGTCAATCCAGCATGTTTAACCTCCTTGGATTCTGGAAAAGCTGTTTTGTCGGCATTTGCTAAATAAATTGTGTGTTTTCTTGCATTCCCACCCTCTGCTTCTGATTTGTTATATCCCAGGAGTATGCCGCCATTTCAGTCCAGGAAAGCAGAAAATGGTATGCTTACCTTCCGTAATTTTCCTTTCCTGGATCAGACAATGGTGGCATACGAATCCCTCCCTCTTGTCCATTCGTGGACTGATTTTCACGAGAATGGCAGGGGGGCTGGATTCTTTTAATTTATTCAAAAGATCTGTCCAATCGGGTTCAGGGGAGGAGTTGAACCCAGGAGTATGCCGCCATTGCCGGATCCAGGAAAGGAAAATTACGGAAGGTAAGTATACAATTTTCTGCTATCCCCCCCCCCCCCAACATGTGCAACCTTGAAACTGTGAAAGGCCAATGGAACAGCCACAAATGTTGTGCCTGGATTCACAAGCAGTGGATGCCGAAAATGCACCAATTACTGAAAGGCCACTGCTTGGTATGCACAGGTAAGGTAATAAGTGTCTCAGCTAGGTAGATTCCTTGTAGCAGAGACACTAATAACCTCACCTACGCATAGATGAGGCTGCCTGCAATACTTGCACCATTGGAGAGTCATGAAGACAGGTTTAAGAATCATCGCTCTACACTGACTACACAGTGCTTTATATAGGGTCGGATTGACCATCCTGTCCCACCTGATTTCAGGGTGAAGGGTCAAAAAATAGCAGTATGGGAAAGCAGGGCCGGCCTTAGGTTTCACAGCGCCCTGAGCGAAACCTGATCGTTGTGCCACCCCCCCCCCCTTTATCCTCTTCCCACGTGCGCACACACACACATGCCCATATGCAATTCACCTTTTCTCCTGAGATATCTCCTAGGACAGTTGTTCCCAACCTTTTTGACATTGTGACACAAATGCTCAGATTTCCGTGACATGTCACATATGTATAATAGAAAAAATACTATTAATAGCCATGAATGGATGGAAAGCGTGCATTATCCTGAATACACTTAAAAATGAAGGCTAGAAACTTTCAGAAATATTAATAAAAGCAATCAGTGGGACAGTTAGCAGCCCCCCTTCCCTTTAGATTAATAGCACAGCACCGAAAATTTACACCACGCGTTATAGCCGCAGTGCGTCCCCCCCCCAAAAAAAACCCTCAGACTCAGTAGGTAGCCAGGTATAGCTGCCCCCAGTATAGGATCTCATGTGTAGGTGCCCTCAATATAGGTTTCCAAGCATAGGTGCTCCCATCTTAGCATCTCCCATCTATCCCATCCCATCATAGGTAGCCAGGCGTAGGTGTCTCCAGTATATGTAGCCAGGTGTTGGTGCCCTTAGTAAAGGTTGCCAGCTATAGGTGCCCCCAGTATAGGTAGCCAGCTATAGGTGCCCTCAGTATAGGCAGCCAGCTATAGGTGCCCCCAGTATAGGAAATCAGGTGTAGGTACCCTCAGTATAGGCAACCAGCTATAGGCGCCCCCTTGGAAGCCGGCTATGTGGGAAAGTATAGGGCTCTCTAAGGCAAGCTGGTGAACGGCTGACGTCCGCCTGTAACTGTCCCCCCACCCATGCCCGTTTCTACGGGTGTGCAAATAGTGCAACCGCCCAGGGCGCTGGGCAGAGTGGGGGGGGGGGGAGGCGCAATGGCGGGGGAAAGTGGGCATAGCAGAGTTACATCTCACCTTCCTCGATCACTCGCAGCCTCTTTCTTCTTCCTGTACCAGGTGTCCGTCACGTTGGTAACAGCTATGATGATCTAAATGCAATTTTTACACCCTCACCCTGGGTGCAATGTAGCCTAGAAACTGCCCTGCCCCCACCAAATTGTTCTGCCATCACTACTCTAGTAATGTGCCCAGAGAAGCATTATCCACCAGTCAACCTAGGCAGGTGCTTGGGGCCCAGTGAGTGTCAAGGGGCCCACCAGCCACCTTCTTTGATCTCTCTCCTCTTCAGCTTACCCCAAAAAATCTACTATCTTGCCTAGGGCCCCATTACATGTTAATCCATCTCTGGGCGTGCCTCTGGCCAGGTCTCCTTCCCTTGGGCATTACAGTGGGGAGTTGGGGGGACTGTACATTTGTTTTTAAAAGTATTTCAAACATTCTGTATGCATTTCAATTGACAGATTGCAAGTTAGTCGAGTCTCTTTTCAACATTATTGTCACAGAATATAGAAAATCCGAAGTAAAAAAAAAACAACCTTCAGAAGCATTGAGTGAGAAATAACCAGTCCATAAAATAGGGAGCTATGAAACTTTTAGAATCATAGAAATATCTCAGTTGTCTGTGGCTGCCATTCTAAGTCACATCTAAGCTATAAAACATGGCAGTAAATGCTGCTGATCAGCCAGTGACTCTACAGACAGGGGGAGCTGCACATCCATGATTCCTCCAGCTTCCCAGAGACATGGACTGGTCAGCAGTGCACACAGCCTCAGCTCTGATCTCTGCTCTGCTCCATCTCAGCATCCTGTGTGCCTCCCCAATAACCAGCTCATCACCACCGTGTACACTACAGCCAACAAAGCCTCGCATCACCTACACTTATCATAAAGAAGGAGATCTTCTTATCGGGGGATTGTTCTCTGTGAACTCCAATTTCCAGTTTCCATATTCATTAGGTTTTCAGTATTTTTACTGCTACATGTATGAATTGTTTCATGTCAATACCTCTAAAATTCCCAGTGAATATTGTGTGACCTTCAACCACTCACTGAGAGATCAGAGGAGCTTACACTCTAATGTCCTCAGTCACCACAGTCACACACTATTATTATTATACATTACATAGCTCTGACATATTCCACAGCGCTGTACAGAGATCACTGATCCATTCCCATCAGTCTCTGCAACAGAGGAGCTTACACTCTAATGTCCTCACTACAGTCACACACTATTATTATTATTATACATTTATATAGCTCTGACATATTCCACAGCGCTGTACAGAGATCACTGATCCATTCTCATCACTCCCTGCACCAGAGGAGCTTACACTCTAATGTCCTCACCCCAGTCACACACTATTATTATTATTATACATTTATATAGCTCTGACATATTCCACAGCGCTGTACAGAGATCACATATCCATTCCCATCAGTCTTTGCACCAGAGGAGCTTACACTCTAATGTCCTCACCCCAGTCACACACTATTATTATTATTATTATTATACATTTATATAGCTCTGACATATGCCACAGTGCTGTACAGAGTGATCCATTCCCATCAGTCTCTGCACCAGAGGAGCTTACACTCTAATGTCCTCACCCCAGTCACACACTATTCTTATTATTATACATTTATATAGCTCTGACATATTCCACAGCGCTGTACAGAGATCACATATCCATTCCCATCAGGTTCTGCACCAGAGGAGCTTGCACTCTAATGTCCTCACCCCAGTCACACACTATTATTATTATTATACATTTATATAGCTCGGACATATGCCACAGTGCTGTACAGAGTGATCCATTCCCATCAGTCTCTGCACCAGAGGAGCTTACACTCTAATGTCCTCAACCCAGTCACACACTATTATTATTATAAATGTACAGTCAGTTGCAAAAGTATTTGACCCTCTTGAAGTTTTCCACATTTTGTCATATTACTGCCACAAACATGAATCAATTTTATTGGAATTCCACATGAAAGACCAACACAAAGTGGTGTACACATGAGAAGTGGAACGTAAATAATACATGATTCCAAACATTTTTTACAAATAAATAACTGCAAAGTGGGGTGTGCATAATTATTCGGCCCCCTTTGATCTGAGTGCAGTCAGTTGCCTATAGACATTGCCTGATGAGTGCTAATGACTAAATAGAGTGCACCTGTGTGTAATCTAATGTCAGTACAAATACAGCTGCTCTGTGACGGCCTCAGAGGTTGTCTAAGAGAATATTGGGAGCAACAACACCGTGAAATCCAAAGAACACACAAGACAGGTCAGGGATCAAGTTATTGAGAAATTTAAAGCAGGCTTAGGCTACAAAAAGATTTCCAAAGCCTTGAACATCCCACGGAGCACTGTTCAAGTGATCATTCAGAAATGGAAGGAGTATGGCACAACTGTAAACCTACCAAGACAAGGCCATCCACCTAAACTCACAGGCCGAACAAGTAAAGCGCTGATCAGAAATGCAGTCAAGAGGCGCATGGTGACTCTGGACGAGCTGCAGAGATCTACAGCTCAGGTGGGAGACTCTGTCCATAGGACAACTATTAGTCATTGTAAGGCCCTTCAGAGTACCTGCTCACAAATCAGCTCCAATGCCCCAATCTATCACCACACGCTTCACCCTATGTGGCGCGTCCCCGCTTGAACAGGAGGTGAGGAAGTAACACCTACCTGACTTCGGTTACACCCAGGCCTTAAGTGTGCAAAGTATTGGAGCTGAATGCAGGGTGAGCAGATAAACCTCCAGGCCAAACAAGACACACAGAATATATCAAGTCCAGAACAGTCCAGGGTCATACACGTGAGATCAGATATGCAAGGTACAGAGCAGTAGGCAATAAGCAGAGTCTAATAACAATCCGAGTCAGGGCAGGCGGCAGGCAATAACAGAGTCCAGTAACAATCCGAGTCTAGGCAGGTAGCAGGCAATAACAGAGTCCAGTAACAATCCGAGTCTAGGCAGGCGGCAGGCAAGAGTGGTCGAGGTACAGGCAAAGGTCAAAATCCAGGAATCCAATGACACAGAAGTATAACAGCACCCAGGCAACTAGCAAAAGCTAACGCTCTCACGGGCAATGACAGGAAGCACTCAGCAGGCTTATATTCTACATGCAACCAATCAGTGGCCGGCCACATGCACCCAACAGCTAATCACACACAGGCATTAATCAGCTGACAGTGAGGTCAGCTGAAACAGATGACCACAACAAGCCAACTGACCCACCCAATACTGACCAGCAAACCTTTCTGACAGTATTAGTCATAGCACAGTGGTCAAACTCACCACCTCCGATGTGGGAGACCAGGGTTCAATCCCAGGCAGGGTCAGAAATTATTATTATTTCATATTTAAATAAAACCCCTGCTAAGTGTCAGCTGACTACCTCAGTCGTCGCCTCAGACCATACTGCGGCCGAGAGGAGCGGATCCTTACAGTCATGCACTGTACAAAGTTGGCCTTTATGGAAGAGTGGCAAGAAGAAAGGCATTGTTAACAGAAAGCATAAGAAGTCCCGTTTGCAGTTTGCCACAAGCCATGTGGGGGACACAGCAACCATGTGGAAGAAGGTGCTCTGGTCAGATGAGACCAAAATGGAACTTTTTGGCCAAAATGCAAAACGCTATGTGTGGCGGAATACTAACACTGCACATCACTCTGAACACACCATCCCCACTGTCAAATATGGTGGTGGCAGCATCATGCTTGGGGGTGCATCTCTTCAGCAGGGACAGGGAAGCTGGTCAGAGTTGATGGGAAGATGGATGGAGCCAAATACAGGGCAAACTTGGAAGAAAACCTCTTGGAGACTGCAAAAGACTTGAGACTGGGGCGAAGGTTCACCGTCCAGCAGGACAATGACCCTAAACATAAAGCCAGGGCAACAATGGAATGGTTTAAAACAAAACATATCTATGTGTTAGAATGGCCCAGCCAAAGTCCGGATCTAAATCCAATCGAGAATATGTGGCAAGATCTGAAAACTGCTGTTCACAAACTCTGTCCATCTAATCTGACTGAGCTGAAGCTGTTTTGCAAAGAAGAATGGGCAAGGATTTCAGTCTCTAGATGTGCAAAGCTGGTAGAGACATACCCTAAAAGACTGGCAGCTGTAATTGCAGCAAAAGGTGGCTCTACAAAGTATTGATTCAGGGGGCCGAATAATTACGCACACCCCACTTTGCAGTTATTTATTTGTAAAAAATGTTTAGAATGATGTATGATTTTCGATCCACTTCTCACATGTACACCACTTTGTATTGGTCTTTCACGTGGAGTTCCAATAAAATTGATGCATTGTGGCAGTAATGTGACAAAATGTGAAAAACTTCAAGGGGGCCGAATACTTTTGCAACCCACTGTATATAGCTCTGACATATTCCACAGCACTGTACAGAGATCACTGATCCATTCCCATCAGTCTCTGCACCAGAGGAGCTTACACTCTAATGTCCTCACCACAGCCACACAATATTATTATTATACATTTATATAGCTCTGACATATTCCACAGCGCTGTACAGAGATCAATGATCCATTCCCATCAGTCTCTGTACCAGAGGAGCTTACACTTTAATATCCTTACCATAGTCACATACTATTATTATTATTATACATTTATATAGTGCTGACACATTCCACAGCGCTGTACAGAGAACACTGATCCATTTCTATTAGGGATGATCGGAAAGAGCAAACTCCGTTCCGCCGAAATTTGCGGATTCCGCCAGCGCTGAATTCCGTCGCTATAAAAATTCCGCCAGATTTTTGCGAAATTCCGCGGAATTCCGGATTCCGGTGGAAAAATTAAAATAATTGCAAATGGAACCTTGTTTATGCTATATACTAGCCCATAGACCCTATTAACTGTTCCCTTCACCACCACCCCAAAAATGAGCTTGCTTAGGGATTTGTAGGATTTCAAAAGCCAACTCACATACATTGGCCAGTCCCAGGAATTGAACCCAGGCCTACTGCTCTGTAGGTTGCTATCCTAACCATTATACCACCAACACAACACACTGCAATGCTGCATGCTGAAGCCAGCCTAGCATGTACCATTGTGATATATCCAAGAGAAAAATGAGCTTGCTTAGGGAATTGTAGGATTTCAAAAGTCAACTCACATACATTGGCCTTGCCCAGGAATTGAACCCAGGCCTACAGCTCTGTAAGCTGCTATCCTAACCATTATACCACCAACACTACATGCTGAAAATTCTTGGAGCAGACTTACTTCCTGCCTTCAAAAGACACACATACATCCCCATAAAATCATTCAACAGCAACTGCATGCACTGTCTTTGTGGTACACAGTCTCTCTGGCACAATTGGTTAGCGTGTTTGGCTGTTAACTGCAAGGTTGGTGGTTCAAGCCCACCCAGGCATGGCCTTGCCTTTTGTGTTTAACAGTTGTCCGAAGAGAACCCCAGATAGCCATGTAGATTCATATCTCTCTCTCTTTAGTAGGGATGGTCACCGCTTTCGCGGAATTGTATTTTCCGCAATTTTGGGCGGAAATTGGTCATTCCATTCCATTTGGTCGGAACGGAATTGCTTTTTCAATTCGGCGGAATTCCAAAATTGCCTGTAAAATTCTATCCATTGATGATTTTAAGCCTGAAAATTCAGTTCAATGGCATCAAGTCCTAGAGCTCATTTTTCTCTTCGGTATATCACAATGGTACATGCTAGGCTGGCTTCAGCATGTAGCATTGTAGTGTGTTGTGTTGGTGGTATAATGGTTAGGATAGCAGCCTACAGAGTGGTAGACCTGGGTTCAATTCCTGGGCCTGGCCAATGTATGTGAGTTGGCTTTTGAAATCTTACAATTCCCTAAGCAAGCTCATTTTTCTCTTGGATATATCATAATGGTACATGCTAGGCTGGCTTCAGCACGTAGTGTTGGAGGTGGTGGTGTAATGGTAAAGAGAGCTACCTACCAAGCTTACCAAGCACTAGATCTGGGTTTCATTCCCGGCCAAGGTATGTAAGCTGGCTTTTGAAATCATACAATTCCCTGGAAGAGGAAGGGAGTCTATAGAATAGAAATTCTTCTTATTAGGTAGTGTAATGATCGCTGCTGCAGCAGCTATTACTGGAAGTAGTAGTGCTGCAGCTCAGGCAGTTCTGATCTATTTCCATGCAAGTTGCATAGCTTTGTCTGTCTTTCCCTGCTGTCAGCTTGTGACTGATTATCATTCACCTGTGTGGGAATCTGCATGTCTGCTCCCATTGGATGACCTCAGTATAAAGATTTGCTTCCTGCAGGGTTTCCTTGGGTTTTCATAGCTTCAGTGTAAGCCAGTCTTGCTGTCGCTTTAGCCCCCGATCGTGTTTCTTGTTATAAAGATACTTTGCTGGTCTTTGCATCATATATTGGTCCATTGCCAATATATATGCATACCAGCACGTTTATTATTTTCCTTGTATTTGTGTTACGTTAATACATCAGTGTCGCTGATGTATACGTACACGAACTGTTTATATCCTGTGTGCAGTTAGTCAGCTTTCCAGCACGTTTTGGTAGGTTGCGCGTACCGTGACCACCCGTGCTGAGGTAGTTACCCTGCTTCTGGTTCTGTTTGTGGATTGCGTTCATCTCTGCGAAGAGATAACGAATCCTTCTGAATCCTGTTCTGTTACCGTTTGTGGATTGCGTTCATCTCTGCGAAGAGATAGCGAATCCTTCTGAGTCCTGTTCCCTGTATTACTCCAGTCCTAGTCAGCGTTCCTGCTTATGTCATATATCGGTTCATTGCCGATATATACATATGTTAGTCAGACGTTACAAATAGTTTCTTTGATAGCTGTAATTGTAATACGCTAGGAAAACATACTTATTGTATATTTATCTGTGTTACGTTCATCTATCTCGATCCTGCTATTTTCTGACTATCCTGTCCTGTCTTTGTGAGGCACGCCATCGCCGCAACGCATTGGCTGCCTCATTCCAGTCTGTCTGGTTTTGGACGCTTGCTGTCGCTAAGTAGCCGCTAGCTAGCAAGCGTTCATTCTGTCTACCTGTCCTGATCTCCTCAGTTCTGATTTGTGCGCTCAGCGCTACTTTGCGCTGAGACGTTATATCGAAAGCATTGTTTGTGGCTGTCAGATCTGCACCAGCTCTGTGCGCCACAATCTCCTATTGGAGTCAGTCCTCCCCTCCACTATACTAGGGATAGCCTGTTTCCTTGTGCTAGTGTGTGTACCTCCTCCACGCCAGCTCATGCGTTGCATGCTGACTGTGGAGAATACACCACCAAGCGTTACATTATGAAAACCCCATTACCAATCCCCATTGTGGGGGGGATTCCCAGAAAGTATGACACTGTTAATTATGGTTCCTGTTCCTTTAAA
Source organism: Hyperolius riggenbachi (assembly GCF_040937935.1). Taxonomy (NCBI): domain Eukaryota; kingdom Metazoa; phylum Chordata; class Amphibia; order Anura; family Hyperoliidae; genus Hyperolius; species Hyperolius riggenbachi. The sequence goes on along the minus strand of NC_090646.1, from coordinate 18,035,563 downwards.
AAATTTGAAGAACTTAGCTCTGAAACAGAAAATGAGTTTTTCTCTGAATGTGCCAGGTTCCTGACCAATCCTGATCTCCAAGCGACTCCTGTTTCAACCTGGGCACTCCAACTAAGTTATATTTTGTTTAAAGGGGAATTATTCCAGTGGGCATTTGATGTTCTCAATCATTCCGATTTGAAAGATAGACCGCTGGAATTTCTAGCGTTTGTGATCCATAACTGGTTGCGCATAGATCCATTGCCTTTTCCTCTTAATGAACTCCTGGCAGCAGGCCAATCAGCTGCTCCTTCAATTGCTTGCAAGAATGAGCAGCAAGCAGAAAGTGTTACTGATAATTTTCCTGCAGCTTTGAATAAATCACCAAAAACCGCAAGGTCAAAGGCAAAACGCAAACGTTCTAAGAAACGTGTCCAATCTGCAGAATCGTTATCCTTAGCGACTGAGACCTATAATGAGATTCTGCCATTAACAGATAATGAAATGCAATTGTCTTTCAGGGGAGTTAAATGGACTTATGAAACTACTAATGAACTTTCCTCCCTGGCTAGGGAAAATAAAGATTTTTGTTTAAAAGAATTATCTGAGTATGATTATGATGAGATATTACAGAGTATTGAACAAATCAACTTATTTGTGAACCAAGGGAAGTTTGCATACACTACAGTTCAACACTTGCTACAGGTATTGGAGATTCTTAAGAATAAGGAATCTGCCAATCACCTGCTAATTAACCCTATACATGTGCCTGCCACAATCATATCTGCAAACCATGATCTGCCTGTTAAGTATGCTTGGAATCCTCCATTTGAGAAAGGAGAGATGGAAGCTCTGGTCAATGAATGGAAGAATGATTCAAGTTCATTTTGTCAATTTTACAGTGCAAAAAGTGAATTGGTATTGAATGCATGCATTAAGTCTGCCTATAACCTAATAAAAACTGGTGTGTGTGAGTATGACTTTGTGGCTCCATTGATTGATGTGTGGGAACTGATTTTGGATGATTTTTTTGTGACTCCGAATTCGCAAATTTGGCGTTCTGACCCGCCTGCTTCAGCACCTTTGGCTGATTCAGCAGGTGATTCAGAGCTCTTTTTGTGTGAAATTGAAGTTCCTGCAATTCCACCCTGTACCATGGATAACTCAGTGTTACTTCCCAGTAAAACAGAAGCCACTGATACATTCTTAACCTTGCCCTGCGCAAATTTCTCAGCAGAGAATCCAGAGGTCCTGCTGACTTCCGAGTCCAGCCTAGCCAGTACTCATGACTCTTTGTTTAGTGAAACAGACACCAGAAAAATCTTGCCTGTCTCTGCAAAAGCTTCTGCAGAAATTACCTGTGTTAATAAAGTTCAACTCCTGTCTGATCCAGCAGATGCGCAAACATTGTGTCTTGATCTTCCTGTTTCTACACCTCGCTCTAGTTTCGTGAATAGCTCAGAGCATCTGCTATGTGAACCTGAAATCGCAGAATTATTACCTTGTTCAGAAAATGTTCCAATAAATTTGCCCTGTACCATGAATTGTGCAGTAGATCTCTCCAATGAAACTCAGGTCACAGAATCAGTATGCTGTCCAGCAGGTGCTTCCATGGTTTTGCCCTGCAATATGGACTGTTCAGTGATCCTGTCCAGCGAAGCTGTGGTCGCAGAGTCTTATGCTTCACCCAGTACTTTGGATATTTCAAACCCTCTAGCAGAAGGGTCTGAGGCACTGCTTACCTCAGTTGGTGTTGCAGTAATATTCACTTGTCTAGCAGCTGTTTTGGAATTACAGTCTGCTCTAATAAAACTTGATGAATTTCTGCCCAGCAAAGCAGAAGCCATTGAAATATTGTCCTCGTCAGCAAGTGTGTCAGATACCTTGCCCTGTACACAGTCTGATTTAACCAATGTTGTTGAGTCCCTCTCCAGTGTTGTAACAGCCGAGGAACTCCAGCCCTGTCCTCTGAATGTTTCAGAAGTCTTGCCCTGTAACATGGATAATTCTGATTCTCTGGTCAAAATAATAGAAATCTCAGAATTTCAGTCCGGTCCGATGAGTGTTCCTGAAACCCAGCCCTGTATCCTGAAAGATTCTAGTTCTCTGGCCGCTGTGGCAGAGGTTCCAGAGTCCCCTTCCTGTCCAGGGAATTCCTCAGTTTTGCCTAGTCCAGTGGGGGCTGCTGCAATACTGACTTGTTCTGCAGCGCCTCATGAGCTCCAATCCAGTGTATTAAATGAGTCTCTGTCCAGTCCAGAGGTAGTTGTGGAGTCCCTATCTGGTTCAGTGCATACATCAGAAGATTTGTCCTGTTTTGTTGGTGCCCCTGAATCTGATTTGTTACTGACTTTGCTGGAATCAGCGACATCTAAGTCTGATCCAGCATTCTTGTGTAAAAGTCCAGTGGTTGCGAAGTTTAGTCATGATGATTTTTTTTTGGCCAGTCCTGGTTTTGGTCCTGTCTTGGCTGACCCTGAGGCTCACAGTTCCTTGACATGCCCAGAGGTTTCTCTTGTGCCGGTGTGCCCAGATGTTCTTTGTGTGCCAGAATGCCCAAGTGTGTCTAAGGTGTTAGCGTGCTCTGATGCTTCCTTAGTGGGAACACGTTCTGATGTTGCCAGTCTGCCTGCATGCCCAGAGATGGTTCTGGTCCCAGAAAGCCCTGATATTGATGTTTGTCCTTGTGGCCCTGACTCGGGAATTGCCCTAGGTTCCATAGGGGTTCTTGATAGTTCTCCATGTGAGCCTAAGGGGCGTTCTGACATATGGGGATCTCTTTGGAGCTTCAAGGTGTTCTGGGAGGTCTCTGAGAAAACCTGTCCTGGTACCTTGGACTGGTTCAACAGTGGGTTTTGTGTTGGTAAAGACAGTACCGGTGGGCATTGCAAAGGCTTTGGCGTTTCTGAACGGTTCCTGGAAGGCGGTGGGTATCGCTCAGGGAATTTCGGAGGGCTTTCTTCTGGAAATCATGGTTCTGATGGGTGTCACACTGGAGCTTGTGGTACTGAGGGGCGTGGTTCTGTAGGTTCTGGTTCTGATGGGTCCAGTCTTGTGGGGACTGATTCTGGAATTCGGTCTTGCCGGGCTGTCCCGGTCATCATGAATTATCAGTCAGACTGTTTTGTTGGGAATTTCGGTTTTGAAAAGCGTCTGGAATCCGCTTTTAAAGGCGGGGGTACTGTAATGATCGCTGCTGCAGCAGCTATTACTGGAAGTAGTAGTGCTGCAGCTCAGGCAGTTCTGATCTATTTCCATGCAAGTTGCATAGCTTTGTCTGTCTTTCCCTGCTGTCAGCTTGTGACTGATTATCATTCACCTGTGTGGGAATCTGCATGTCTGCTCCCATTGGATGACCTCAGTATAAAGATCTGCTTCCTGCAGGGTTTCCTTGGGTTTTCATAGCTTCAGTGTAAGCCAGTCTTGCTGTCGCTTTAGCCCCCGATCGTGTTTCTTGTTATAAAGATACTTTGCTGGTCTTTGCATCATATATTGGTTCATTGCCAATATATATGCATACCAGCACGTTTATTATTTTCCTTGTATTTGTGTTACGTTAATACATCAGTGTCGCTGATGTATACGTACACGAACTGTTTATATCCTGTGTGCAGTTAGTCAGCTTTCCAGCACGTTTTGGTAGGTTGCGCGTACCGTGACCACCCGTGCTGAGGTAGTTACCCTGCTTCTGGTTCTGTTTGTGGATTGCGTTCATCTCTGCGAAGAGATAACGAATCCTTCTGAGTCCTGTTCCCTGTATTACTCCAGTCCTAGTCAGCGTTCCTGCTTATGTCATATATCGGTTCATTGCCGATATATACATATGTTAGTCAGACGTTACAAATAGTTTCTTTGATAGCTGTAATTGTAATACGCTAGGAAAACATACTTATTGTATATTTATCTGTGTTACGTTCATCTATCTCGATCCTGCTATTTTCTGACTATCCTGTCCTGTCTTTGTGAGGCACGCCATCGCCGCAACGCATTGGCTGCCTCATTCCAGTCTGTCTGGTTTTGGACGCTTGCTGTCGCTAAGTAGCCGCTAGCTAGCAAGCGTTCATTCTGTCTACCTGTCCTGATCTCCTCAGTTCTGATTTGTGCGCTCAGCGCTACTTTGCGCTGAGACGTTATATCGAAAGCATTGTTTGTGGCTGTCAGATCTGCACCAGCTCTGTGCGCCACAATCTCCTATTGGAGTCAGTCCTCCCCTCCACTATACTAGGGATAGCCTGTTTCCTTGTGCTAGTGTGTGTACCTCCTCCACGCCAGCTCATGCGTTGCATGCTGACTGTGGAGAATACACCACCAAGCGTTACAGATAGAAATCAGTTCGGTGGGGGAAAAAAATTTGTATTCCGTAAAATTCAGCGGAATTACATATTTTTCCGCGGAATTCCGCCTTAGCGCTATTGCAATTCTGCTCTGTCACATCGGAACCGGAATCACCAAATTCCGGCCGGAATCGCGGAATTTATAGCTCCGTGGAATCTAGCGACCATCCCTAATTTCTATCAGCATCTGCACCAAAGGAGCTTACACTCTAATGTCCTCATCACAGTCACACACTATTATTATTATTATTATACATTTATATAGCTCTGACATATTCCACAGCGCTGTACAGAGATCACTGATCCATTCCCATCAGTCTCTGCAACAGAGGAGCTTACACTCTAATGTCCTCACTACAGTCACACACTATTATTATTATACATTTATATAGCTCTGACATATTCCACAGCGCTGTACAGAGATCCCTGATCCATTCTCATCACTCCCTGCACCAGAGGAGCTTACACTCTAATGTCCTCACCACCGTCACACACTATTCTTATACATTTATATAGCTCTGACATATTCCACAGCGCTGTACAGAGATCACATATCCATTCCCATCAGTCTCTGCACCAGAGGAGCTTACACTCTAATGTCCTCACCCCAGTCACACACTATTCTTATTATTATACATTTATATAGCTCTGACATATTCCACAGCGCTGTACAGAGATCACATATCCATTCCCATCAGGTTCTGCACCAGAGGAGCTTGCACTCTAATGTCCTCACCCCAGTCACACACTATTATTATTATTATTATACATTTATATAGCTCGGACATATGCCACAGTGCTGTACAGAGTGATCCATTCCCATCAGTCTCTGTACCAGAGGAGCTTACACTCTAATGTCCTCAACCCAGTCACACACTATTATTATTATAAATGTACCGTCAGTTGCAAAAGTATTTGACCCTCTTGAAGTTTTCCACATTTTGTCATATTACTGCCACAAACATGAATCAATTTTATTGGAATTCCACATGAAAGACCAACACAAAGTGGTGTACACATGAGAAGTGGAACGTAAATAATACATGATTCCAAACATTTTTTACAAATAAATAACTGCAAAGTGGGGTGTGCATAATTATTCGGCCCCCTTTGATCTGAGTGCAGTCAGTTGCCTATAGACATTGCCTGATGAGTGCTAATGACTAAATAGAGTGCACCTGTGTGTAATCTAATGTCAGTACAAATACAGCTGCTCTGTGACGGCCTCAGAGGTTGTCTAAGAGAATATTGGGAGCAACAACACCGTGAAATCCAAAGAACACACAAGACAGGTCAGGGATCAAGTTATTGAGAAATTTAAAGCAGGCTTAGGCTACAAAAAGATTTCCAAAGCCTTGAACATCCCACGGAGCACTGTTCAAGTGATCATTCAGAAATGGAAGGAGTATGGCACAACTGTAAACCTACCAAGACAAGGCCATCCACCTAAACTCACAGGCCGAACAAGTAAAGCGCTGATCAGAAATGCAGTCAAGAGGCGCATGGTGACTCTGGACGAGCTGCAGAGATCTACAGCTCAGGTGGGAGACTCTGTCCATAGGACAACTATTAGTCATTGTAAGGCCCTTCAGAGTACCTGCTCACAAATCAGCTCCAATGCCCCAATCTATCACCACACGCTTCACCCTATGTGGCGCGTCCCCGCTTGAACAGGAGGTGAGGAAGTAACACCTACCTGACTTCGGTTACACCCAGGCCTTAAGTGTGCAAAGTATTGGAGCTGAATGCAGGGTGAGCAGATAAACCTCCAGGCCAAACAAGACACACAGAATATATCAAGTCCAGAACAGTCCAGGGTCATACACGTGAGATCAGATATGCAAGGTACAGAGCAGTAGGCAATAAGCAGAGTCTAATAACAATCCGAGTCAGGGCAGGCGGCAGGCAATAACAGAGTCCAGTAACAATCCGAGTCTAGGCAGGTGGCAGGCAATAACAGAGTCCAGTAACAATCCGAGTCTAGGCAGGCGGCAGGCAAGAGTGGTCGAGGTACAGGCAAAGGTCAAAATCCAGGAATCCAATGACACAGAAGTATAACAGCACCCAGACAACTAGCAAAAGCTAACGCTCTCACGGGCAATGACAGGAAGCACTCAGCAGGCTTATATTCTACATGCAACCAATCAGTGGCCGGCCACATGCACCCAACAGCTAATCACACACAGGCATTAATCAGCTGACAGTGAGGTCAGCTGAAACAGATGACCACAACAAGCCAACTGACCCACCCAATACTGACCAGCAAACCTTTCTGACAGTATTAGTCATAGCACAGTGGTCAAACTCACCACCTCCGACGTGGGAGACCAGGGTTCAATCCCAGGCAGGGTCAGAAATTATTATTATTTCATATTTAAATAAAACCCCTGCTAAGTGTCAGCTGACTACCTCAGTCGTCGCCTCAGACCATACTGCGGCCGAGAGGAGCGGATCCTTACAGTCATGCACTGTACAAAGTTGGCCTTTATGGAAGAGTGGCAAGAAGAAAGGCATTGTTAACAGAAAGCATAAGAAGTCCCGTTTGCAGTTTGCCACAAGCCATGTGGGGGACACAGCAACCATGTGGAAGAAGGTGCTCTGGTCAGATGAGACCAAAATGGAACTTTTTGGCCAAAATGCAAAACGCTATGTGTGGCGGAATACTAACACTGCACATCACTCTGAACACACCATCCCCACTGTCAAATATGGTGGTGGCAGCATCATGCTTGGGGGTGCATCTCTTCAGCAGGGACAGGGAAGCTGGTCAGAGTTGATGGGAAGATGGATGGAGCCAAATACAGGGCAAACTTGGAAGAAAACCTCTTGGAGACTGCAAAAGACTTGAGACTGGGGCGAAGGTTCACCGTCCAGCAGGACAATGACCCTAAACATAAAGCCAGGGCAACAATGGAATGGTTTAAAACAAAACATATCTATGTGTTAGAATGGCCCAGCCAAAGTCCGGATCTAAATCCAATCGAGAATATGTGGCAAGATCTGAAAACTGCTGTTCACAAACTCTGTCCATCTAATCTGACTGAGCTGAAGCTGTTTTGCAAAGAAGAATGGGCAAGGATTTCAGTCTCTAGATGTGCAAAGCTGGTAGAGACATACCCTAAAAGACTGGCAGCTGTAATTGCAGCAAAAGGTGGCTCTACAAAGTATTGATTCAGGGGGCCGAATAATTACGCACACCCCACTTTGCAGTTATTTATTTGTAAAAAATGTTTAGAATGATGTATGATTTTCGATCCACTTCTCACATGTACACCACTTTGTATTGGTCTTTCACGTGGAGTTCCAATAAAATTGATGCATTGTGGCAGTAATGTGACAAAATGTGAAAAACTTCAAGGGGGCAGAATACTTTTGCAACCCACTGTATATAGCTCTGACATATTCCACAGCACTGTACAGAGATCACTGATCCATTCCCATCAGTCTCTGCACCAGAGGAGCTTACACTCTAATGTCCTCACCACAGCCACACAATATTATTATTATACATTTATATAGCTCTGACATATTCCACAGCGCTGTACAGAGATCAATGATCCATTCCCATCAGTCTCTGTACCAGAGGAGCTTACACTTTAATATCCTTACCATAGTCACATACTATTATTATTATTATACATTTATATAGTGCTGACACATTCCACAGCGCTGTACAGAGAACACTGATCCATTTCTATTAGGGATGATCGGAAAGAGCAAACTCCGTTCCGCCGAAATTTGCGGATTCCGCCAGCGCTGAATTCCGTCGCTATGAAAATTCCGCCAGATTTTTGCGAAATTCCGCGGAATTCCGGATTCCGGTGGAAAAATTAAAATAATTGCAAATGGAACCTTGTTTATGCTATATACTAGCCCATAGACCCTATTAACTGTTCCCTTCACCACCACCCCAAAAATGAGCTTGCTTAGGGATTTGTAGGATTTCAAAAGCCAACTCACATACATTGGCCAGTCCCAGGAATTGAACCCAGGCCTACTGCTCTGTAGGTTGCTATCCTAACCATTATACCACCAACACAACACACTGCAATGCTACATGCTGAAGCCAGCCTAGCATGTACCATTGTGATATATCCAAGAGAAAAATGAGCTTGCTTAGGGAATTGTAGGATTTCAAAAGTCAACTCACATACATTGGCCTTGCCCAGGAATTGAACCTAGGCCTACAGCTCTGTAAGCTGCTATCCTAACCATTATACCACCAACACTACATGCTGAAAATTCTTGGAGCAGACTTACTTCCTGCCTTCAAAAGACACACATACATCCCCATAAAATCATTCAACAGCAACTGCATGCACTGTCTTTGTGGTACACAGTCTCTCTGGCACAATTGGTTAGCGTGTTTGGCTGTTAACTGCAAGGTTGGTGGTTCAAGCCCACCCAGGCATGGCCTTGCCTTTTGTGTTTAACAGTTGTCCGAAGAGAACCCCAGATAGCCATGTAGATTCATATCTCTCTCTCTTTAGTAGGGATGGTCACCGCTTTCGCGGAATTGTATTTTCCGCAATTTTGGGCGGAAATTGGTCATTCCATTCCATTTGGTCGGAACGGAATTGCTTTTTCAATTCGGCGGAATTCCAAAATTGCCTGTAAAATTCTATCCATTGATGATTTTAAGCCTGAAAATTCAGTTCAATGGCATCAAGTCCTAGAGCTCATTTTTCTCTTCGGTATATCACAATGGTACATGCTAGGCTGGCTTCAGCATGTAGCATTGTAGTGTGTTGTGTTGGTGGTATAATGGTTAGGATAGCAGCCTACAGAGTGGTAGACCTGGGTTCAATTCCTGGGCCTGGCCAATGTATGTGAGTTGGCTTTTGAAATCTTACAATTCCCTAAGCAAGCTCATTTTTCTCTTGGATATATCATAATGGTACATGCTAGGCTGGCTTCAGCACATAGTGTTGGAGGTGGTGGTGTAATGGTAAAGAGAGCTACCTACCAAGCTTACCAAGCACTAGATCTGGGTTTCATTCCCGGCCAAGGTATGTAAGCTGGCTTTTGAAATCATACAATTCCCTGGAAGAGGAAGGGAGTCTATAGAATAGAAATTCTTCTTATTAGGTAGAAATCAGTTCGGTGGGGGAAAAAAATTTGTATTCCGTAAAATTCAGCGGAATTACATATTTTTCCGCGGAATTCCGCCTTAGCGCTATAGCAATTCTGCTCTGTCACATCGGAACCGGAATCACCAAATTCCGGACGGAATCGCGGAATTTATAGTTCCGCGGAATCTAGCGACCATCCCTAATTTCTATCAGCATCTGCACCAAAGGAGCTTACACTCTAATGTCCTCATCACAGTCGCACACTATTATTATTATTATTATACATTTATATAGCTCTGACATATTACACAGCACTGTACAGAGATCACTGATCTATTCCCATCAGTCTCTGCACCAGAGGAGCTTACACTCTAATGTCCTCACTACAGTCACACACTATTATTATTATACATTTATATAGCTCTGACATATTCCACAGCGCTGTACAGAGATCACTGATCCATTCCCATCAGGTTCTGCACCAGAGGAGCTTACACTGTAATGTCCTCACCACAGTCACACACTATTATTATTATTATACATTTATACAGCTCTGACATATTTCACAGCGCTGTACAGAGATCACACATCCATTCCCATCAGTCTTTGCACCAGAGAAGCTTACACTCTAATGTCCTCACAACACTACGATCTGTCACTATTTGTTGTCTGCTATTTGCCAGTACTCGTCATCTGCTATCTGTCACTTCTCATTCGTTATCTCTTCATAATTTTCACCTTCTAGCTGTCAGGTACAATTATCCTCTGTCAGTCCCTACTGAACATTTACTATTTTATGCTTACTATCTGTTGCTACTCTTAAAGGATACCCGAACTGACATGTGACATGATGAGATAGACATGTGTATGTACAGTGCCTAGCACACAAATAACTATGCTGTGTTCCTTTTTTTTCTTTCTCTGCCTGAAAGAGTTAAATATCAGGTATGTAAGTGGCGGACTCAGTCCTGACTCAGACAGGAAGTGACTACAGTGTGACCCTCACTGATAAAAAAATTCCCCTTTTTACCTCTTTCTTGCTCTCAGAAGCCATTTTCTGCTAGGAAAGTGTTTTATAGTTGGAATTTGTTATCAGTAAGGGTCACACTGTAGTCACTTCCTGTCTGAGTCAGGACTTAGTCAGCCACTTACATACGGGATATTTAACTCTTTCAGGCAGAGAAAGAAAAAAAGGAACACAGCATAGGTATTTGTGTGATAGGCACTGTACATACACATGTCTATCTCATCATGTCACATGTCAGTTCGGGTATCCTTTAAAGAGACTCTGTAAAGAAAAAAACGTCCCCCCTACTCACCTCGGGAGGGGGAAGCCTCAGGATCCCCTACTCCCTCACTCCCTCAATCCCATGTGCAAATGATGCTGGGGGATTGATGTCATAACTCCACCCCCTATTTCCTGCTCCTAGCCCACAACCACTGTGAAAAAAGATGTGATCTTATCCAGTCAGGCAGACAAGACATCTGAAATTATAATTATACCAAACAGACATGAATAGACAGGCTGCAGCTGTTCTGCTGTGTCTCTCTCCTACACACTGAGAAAAGAAACTTCTCTATGACTATGGGCTGCAAATGAGTATCGACAAAACGGGATAGATTGCTAGTGATAGATTCTATTCCTGAAATAATTGGTCTGCCTGGTGGTTTGCTGAGAGTTTTGTGGATCTTTGGGAGATAGTAGAAGAACGGGGTTTTTGGGTGATGGTTTATAATGAAATTCCTTTCATTTTTTGTCAGTATGTTATCCAGGAAGGCTGTGTTGATGAAGGATTTGAGTATGGAGTTGTGTTCGGTGGTGGGATCATGTTCTAGTTTTTTGTAGTGTTTGGGGTCTTCTAGAAGTCTGTTTGCCTCTTCCAGATAGTCTTTTTTGTCAAGTAGTACGATCCCTCCTCCCTTATCCGCTGATTTGATTATGAGTTCTGGATTCTTTTTGAGGGTGTTTAAAGCTGTTCTCTCTGGTTTTGTTAGATTTGGTTTGGAGGGTGGATCTGAATATTGAATTTTTTGTAGATCTTCCAATACTAATGAATAAAATGTTTCTATAAAGTTTCCTTTCGAAGCCGTAGGGTAGAAGCGTGATCTACCCTTAAGGCTGGTGGTGATGTACTTTTCTATGACGAGGGAGTCGGGTTGTATTAAGACAGAGGGAAGGTCCTCATTCAATGTGGTGATTAGGGTTGAGTTGGGCTGGGTTTGTAGTAATGTATTATTCTTTTTTATGGCGAAGTGGCGTTTAAGTGTTAACTTGCGGATGTAGGTGTTTAGATCTGTGAAAAGGTCATACATGTCTGAGGAATTAGTAGGGCAATAAGAAAGCCCTTTCTCTAGTAGAAAAGTTTCCTGTTTCGTCAATGTGTGCTGAGAAAGATTGAAAATGTACCTTTTGGGGGGTGAGCGGTCAGAGGGGTTTAGGGGGTGTGGGTGAGAGTGTTCGTTCTGTTTCGTTTTTCCTTTGCCTTTTCCACTACTTCCTCTTTTTCTAGTTCTGAAAGAGGTCTTTTTGATTGTTTCTTGGCCTGTAGAATTGTATTGTTCGCTTTCGGACTGGGTAAGGATGTTGTGAGGACGTTCTGGGAGAGACTGGAGGGGAGTTCTAAAAAAGAAACTGTTAGTGTATCATTTGAGTTTTCATTTTGGGTGGAGGATATATTTGATGTGTTAGTTCTTGGTTTAAAGTATTTTTTTATGAGGGTTTGTTGAGTTCTTGGAATCACTGGTGACGTTGGGGGAGAGAAGATTATTGTTGATCCTGATTGGGAGTTGGGGTATATCGAGTAGTCAGTGGACGGGGATTCTGAATCCCCGAACCCCACCCGAGAATCACAACAACATGTTCACGAAACACCACCCAATGACCAGACTATAGTTAGCAACCAGAGAACAACCCAGACCAATGCCGGGGATTCAGAATCCCCGTCCACTGACTACTCGATATACCCCAACTCCCAATCAGGATCAACAATAATCTTCTCTCCCCCAACGTCACCAGTGATTCCAAGAACTCAACAAACCCTCATAAAAAATTACTTGAAACCAAGAACTAACACATCGAATATATCCTCCACCCAAAATGAAAACTCAAATGATACACTAACAGTTTCTTTTTTAGAACTCCCCTCCAGTCTCTCCCAGAACGTCCTCACAACATCCTTACCCAGTCCGAAAGCGAACAATACAATTCTACAGGCCAAGAAACAATCAAAAAGACCTCTTTCAGAACTAGAAAAAGAGGAAGTAGAGGAAAAGGCAAAGGAAAAACGAAACAGAACGAACACTCTCACCCACACCCCCTAAACCCCTCTGACCGCTCACCCCCCAAAAGGTACATTTTCAATCTTTCTCAGCACACATTGACGAAACAGGAAACTTTGCTACTAGAGAAAGGGCTTTCTTATTGCCCTACTAATTCCTCAGACATGTATGACCTTTTCACAGATCTAAACACCTACATCCGCAAGTTAACACTTAAACGCCACTTCGCCATAAAAAAGAATAATAAATTACTACAAACCCAGCCCAACTCAACCCTAATCACCACATTGAATGAGGACCTTCCCTCTGTCTTAATACAACCCGACTCCCTCGTCATAGAAAAGTACATCACCACCAGCCTTAAGGGTAGATCACGCTTCTACCCTACGGCTTCGAAAGGAAACTTTACAGAAACATTTTATTCATTAGTATTGGAAGATCTACAAAAAATTCAATATTCAGATCCACCCTCCAAACCAAATCTAACAAAACCAGAGAGAACAGCTTTAAACACCCTCAAAAAGAATCCAGAACTCATAATCAAATCAGCGGATAAGGGAGGAGGGATCGTACTACTTGACAAAAAAGACTATCTGGAAGAGGCAAACAGACTTCTAGAAGACCCCAAACACTACAAAAAACTAGAACATGATCCCACCACCGAACACAACTCCATACTCAAATCCTTCATCAACACAGCCTTCCTGGATAACATACTGACAAAAAATGAAAGGAATTTCATTATAAACCATCACCCAAAAACCCCGTTCTTCTACTATCTCCCAAAGATCCACAAAACTCTCAGCAAACCACCAGGCAGACCAATTATTTCAGGAATAGAATCTATCACTAGCAATCTATCCCGTTTTGTCGATACTCATTTGCAGCCCATAGTCCACAACCTGCCATCATACCTCAAGGATTCCCAACACCTCATACAACTACTCAAGGAAATCACATGGCAGAACGATTACTGCTGGCTTACCTGTGACATAACCTCATTATATACCAATATTCCGCACAGTTTCGGCCTCTCAGCCCTGCAATATTTTCTCTCCTTAGACTCCAATATGCCTGTAGCACAGCAGCAATTCATCAACCAATGCACTGAATTCATTCTCACTCACAACGTCTTCACATTCAACGGCACAATATACCAACAGACGAGCGGCACGGCGATGGGCAGCTCGTTCGCCCCCTCATATGCAAATTTGGCAATGGGCCTCATTGAACTACAAAAACTGGGCCCCTCCAACCTTTTCGACAACAACATAATTCTGTACAAACGTTACATTGACGACCTGTTTTTTATTTGGAAAGGCGACATACAATTGATCCCAAACTTTATCCAGTTCCTCAACTCTAACCCAGCAGGCCTCAACTTCACATTCAACCAACACCCAACCACTATAGATTACCTAGATTTAACATTATTCATAGAACATAACCAGATAAAAACCAAAACTTTCTTTAAACCAGTAGACGCCAACAACTATATCCACTTCGACAGCTTTCATCACAAACCTTGGATACACAATACACCATATAGCCAATATAAAAGAATATATAATAATTGCACAGAGCTCGATGACTATAAAATCCAAGCTCAGACATTAACCAAGAAATTCAAAACACGCAAGTACCCTGGCAAACTAATTAAAAATGCAAGAATCAAAGCTATGCACCCATCCATTTCAACAACAACCAATGAAACATCACCCTCGGAAAATACGCCCAGATTCATCACCCAATTCAGTGCTCAACATAAACAAATCAGACAAATTCTTAATAACAGGTGGGAAATTCTGCTACAAGACCCCTTTTTGCATTCCCTTCTACCTACAACCCCAGCGCTAACATTTCGACGAGCACCCAATTTAAAAAATATACTGGCACCCAGTCGCCTACGCACAAAATCCGCAATAAACCCTACCTTAAGTTCACCTACACCACCAGGTTCCCATCCCTGTAAAAGCAAAAAATGTCAAGCTTGCCAGTTTATCAGGAATACAGACGAGTACACCTCCAATTCAACCAAATCAATCTACTCTATCAATAGTCATATCAACTGTGCATCAAGAAATGTGATTTATGTCATCTCCTGTCCCTGCAACCTACAATATGTGGGCCGAACCACACAACTCGTGCGAGAGAGGGTCGGACAGCATAAAAGAAATATCATGAAAAACTATCCACTGCACAGCCTATCACGACACTTCACTACTCATCACAACAGCAATCCCAATCTGTTCACTATCACCTTAATCGAACAAGTCCCTAACGCCTGCCGAGAGATCTTTGATACTCTTAAGAAAAGGGAGATGTACTGGATACAAATCCTCAAAACATTAACTCCAGCTGGCTTGAACGAGCAGCTGGAGAAAATGTATTACATAGAATACAATTAAATGCCACAGCTCAATTTTTATGGTCCTCTCTTTTATCCAAAATAGTCTTATATATGTGCGTCATAATCATTGTATGTAGTATATTGCACGATGGATCTCATATACAATACTAGATGACGCATACTAAAGTTTTTATGTACTGATTGTATCATTGTTTTGTTTCTGTCTGAACACATGTTTGAGAGAACTTTCTATGTCCTTTAAGTCTGAATTTGTCTTTTTCTTTGCGACATGTTTATAATTCAGGCGATATGCCAGAATAACTATATTATATGAATCATGATTTTACTTTCAATCTACACATTTTTATGTCGAGGGTATGTTCTGAAGCCAGATACCATTGCCATAACGCATAGAGACACGTATCGAGACCATTATGGGAGAACATGAAAGTTTTTTCCCCTTTTACCCACCCTTTTTTTATATATGTATATATTTTTACATTTTCATAGTTTTGCATGTGTATTTTTATGGATGTATCTTTTTTTATATATATGCAGCTTTATATTTCAGAGATGTCCCTAGAGATGTGTTTATATACATATATTTTTTATGTGCATTTTACAAACAGACGTTTGCTCATATCAATGTGTCTTGTTTTATCTGTGCTGTAATTATCTGCATAATGGATTCCTTATCAGCAAATAGCAAATAGCAAATAACAATCTATACGATCTCTTTCCTTTCCATCACCAAATTAGATCAGAAGTGCCCAGCGTTATTCAGTGTGGGCATTTCAGCCCACACTCAAGATGGCCGCAAGCCTTCACAGCTAGGATCGGCCGTGCTTGCGTACAATGGCCTCCTAAAAAAATCCAGCCCTGACGCGCACGCGTAGGCATGGCCGCATTGACGGCAACACGCAGGCGTAAAAACAGATACGCCTACCCACGTTATGCGTCCCAGCGGACGCAACAGTTCACGCAATATGCGTTCCAACGAACGCATCCGCCCGATAACACCGCCCCTCGCCATGCCAAATAGCGGCCAATAGAAAGGAGAAACAGCGTGACGTCATTGACGCACGCCCTACACTTGGCCCCCAAGAAATACATCATACCAATAAACGAGCCCTGATAGGATAATCATTCCCAATGATCCAATTAGTGGCACTATATTAGTGTGAGGAAATAGTCTGTTCAGCATAGAGGCGCTAAGCTGACAGACCCTGCACACAAGGTAAGAACTTTAAAACCCTGAATTGCCCTGTTGTTTCCCATGAAAGCAGGAGGAGAAAGTTTTTTTCTTTGCACATAGCTTTCTAATTTATGTGTCCCATCACCTAAAAATGTGTTAGTGTTCCTTGAGCAGCTCCAGCAGCAGGAATAATATTGATAACATACTAGTACCTGATGTTTATTTGATAGTAACAGTAGCAATGTTATTGATAGGCGGAACTACCAGTTCAAACCACATTTTGCTGTTAATGTTTCAAACGAGGCTGTTTTCTGTAAAACCTTTTTTTGTGAAAAATATCGGATGGTTATACACCTTTGAGGAAAGTTTAGCAGCTCTATCTGTTTATTTGTGTGTATACGTATGTGTATGCATGTTTATATACATATATGTATTTTTTCTTTTTCTTTCTCTCCATAGTGTTGTACTCCATATTCATAGCCTGATGAAGTGGGTTGAACCCGCGAAACGCGTTGCAATATTGTTTGGAGTGTATGAATAAAAATCCTATATGTGTTGAAAAATCAACATCTCCGCTTGTTTGCTTGCGGGAGAGGTGGATCCACCCATCACCCCCCCCCCCGATTTTTAAACATTTTATCTTATTTTATTCTTTTGGCGCCTCTGTTCCGTTTACACAAAATTTGTCCACCCTTGGTGGAGGGGTTTGGCCCCTTTCTTTCTTTACTACAGAGAGCGACTTCTTAATCCTGAGTGGGGACAGGTCTAATCTCCTCACCTGCTTATATAGTGGTTGCCTGGAAGGCAACCCGTGTTTGTGAGTATAAAAATTGTTATACTATCACATTATCATTTTTCATAACATACTGCACCATATTGGGCTCTCGGTGTTCCCCTCCCTTACTGAACTCAGGACCTTTATACCAGCAGGGGAAGTGTCAGCTGATCAGGAAGATCAGCTGATTCCTGCAGGACTCATGATTGGCTGAATGGCTTGGGCGGGGCGGCAGAGTCCAGCAACTATATATTCTGCTGCTTGTCAGTTGCTGGTGGTCTGCCATTGCTAACACTTCGTGAAGGCACTCAGACCATAGTCAGATCCTTACAGTGTGTTTGAACTAGGTGGACCTGGGAATTCACACTTAGCGAAACGCGTTGCAATATTGTTTGGAGTGTATGAATAAAAATCCTATATGTGTTGAAAAATCAACATCTCCGCTTGTGTGCTTGCGGGAGAGGTGGATCCACCCATCACCCCCCCCCCCCCCCCCCCCCCCGATTTTTAAACATTTTATCTTATTTTATTCTTTTGGCGCCTCTGTTCCGTTTACCTGAGTTCAGGCCCGCACGAGCGTAGCTCTCCATCTGCCTATGTGCACTAACAGACCCAGCCACACCAAGCGCACGCTGCTGCATGCAAACCGCCGCGTTGGACGCGGAAACAGC
Organism: Hyperolius riggenbachi; assembly: GCF_040937935.1. Taxonomy (NCBI): domain Eukaryota; kingdom Metazoa; phylum Chordata; class Amphibia; order Anura; family Hyperoliidae; genus Hyperolius; species Hyperolius riggenbachi. The sequence continues at coordinate 18,017,908 of NC_090646.1, read as the reverse complement.
CGCTTTGCTGTCAAGACATGCGGCGGCTTTTCTGCATTCCACCATACTACCAGACGCGTGTCTATGCGTGCAAACCGCCGCGTTGGATGCGGAGTCAGCCGCCTTGCTCTTGGCACATGCGGCGGCTTTTCCGCGTTTTCTCACAGTCACCATACATTGTGCTAGAAACAAAATTTAAACGTTTTAATAACCAGGATGAATAAGCAAATACAATTTGTGGGTTTAACTTATAGTTAGCACTGTTTATTGTAAAGCTACCGTATATACTCGCATATAAGCCGAATTTTTGAGCACAAAAAATGTGCTCAAAGTCCCCATCTCGGCTTATATGCGAGTCACCAAAGTTTGTGCCCAGGTTCACCTGTTGTGTGTGTAGTGACCATCCAGGATCGGCGCCTGCGGGATCATAGTTGATCGTGCTGGAAAGCACGTGGGTGATCAGGGTGCAGCAGGCATGGGATCGGAGGAGTATAGAGGAAAGAGTGTAGGACGAGCGCTCTACCATCCAAATCAGCGTGCGCTCTGCCACTTGTCACCACATCACTGTCATCAATGTCCGTTTCTGTAGGAATACCCCAGGCCGGTTGTACAGGATCGCTGTGGTGACGTCAGCGCCGGGGTTTCCTCTTCATCATGTGTGACGCTCATGCTGTATTATCTTTATGGCGCCCTCTAGTGACATGTTGGTATACAGCGCGACCGTCACACAGGATGAAGAACAAGCCCCGGAACTGATGTCACTGCTTAGATCCTCTGCAAGTGGCCTGGGGCATTCCTAAAGGCACAGACATTTATTGCAGTGACGCGGTGGAGCGGTGATGAATTGAGGCGCACACGCTGATTTGAATGGTAGTGCGAGTGTCCTGTGCTCTCTCCTCTAAGCTCCTCCAATCTGATGCACCCTGGCCACCCACGTACTTTCCAGCCCAATCCTGCACGCTATGTTCCTATGCAGGTGGTTGGTGGCATTCCTGCACGGACCCGCTGGCACACTACAAACTGGCAGCATACATCTACAGGAAGGGTCCTTGGTAAACCACTGCTGCACGCTCCACTCTGTAAGCATGGGGGAGGGGGCATCTCCTGCACCTTGCTGCCTTGTACAAGGGGCACATCTGACTAAGGAGGGGGGATTCCTAATATAGTGGGCACATATGGGTATGATGGAGATGCCTAATACAGGGGAAAGAGCTGCCAAAAGGATACCGATTCCTAATATAGGGGGCACATCTGGCTATGGGGGGGCTGCCTAATACTGGGGGCCCATCTGGCTATGTGGGGACTACCTTATATAGGGGGTACATATGGCGATGGGGATGATGCCTAACACAGGGGGCACATCTGACCATTTATACTGAGTAGTGGGGATTTTTTTCATATTAAAGGCACACCTGGCTGCTGTTAATACTATGGAGGGAGGGAGCTATAGTGGGGAGGTGGCTTATATGCGAGTCAATCATTTTTTCCTAGTTTCTAGAAGAAAAGTGGGTACCTCGGCTTATATGTGGGTCGGCTTATATGCAAGTATATACGGTATACTGAATGTAAATGGAGAAATAGTGTTTTGTTTTGTTTTTCTTTCTATTTTTTCCCTTATTTTCCCTTTAAAATGCATAGAAAATAAGGTAATTACTAAACAAAATTATCACATGCTAAAAGCCTAATTTGTCCTGAAAAAAACAAATAGATAATTTAGGTATGATAAGTAGTAATAAAGTTATTGGTGAATGAATGGGAGCAGCGCTGATATCTGAAAGTTGCTCTTGTCCTGAAGTAGTTAATATATCTTGGCAATTTATTAGGTTGAAAGCAAACTGCAATATATAATTTAGATACTCTTCAATGACTCGGGTGTTAATACTTTCTGTGATTTTTACAGCCCAACAGTAAAGGAATATGCAAATCTCCTGACATTCATCTACGCTGTTGATTTGATTAATGCGGACCCTAAACTTCTTCCCAACACTACACTGGGCTATTTTGTACAGGAAACATGTGGGAATCCTGTATACTCTGTGTATTGTACATTCAAAATTTTATCTGGACAAGAATTGGAGGCTCCAAACTATGCTCAAGTGAATCATGGTGAAGTGATTGGCTTCGTTGTTGACAATATATTAACACCAGAATTATTTGGGCTGTATGGCTACACAACGGTAAGGAGGAAAACTGAAGGATGCAGAGATAAAGTCAAATAAAATAAATAAATAATGATACAAATGTAAAGAAAGAAAAAAAAACAGTGAAAACTACATTTTGAAAAGTTCTGTAGCTTGGCTGAAAAAAAAAATCATCAGGTCCATCAAGTTCAACCACTTTTTTGTTCTATTTTTTTATATTGATAAAGTTTGGTCAGTGATAACATATTAGTGACATTAGGCCCAAGGATGGGAAAGTAAATGAGTCAATGGTATTGTAATGATTTGCTCAGCTGCCTGTGCAGGCAGGCAGGTTTTTGACTATTGTATAGGTTTGCATGCTGCAGGACTCTGGAAAGGAGAGCTTCTGTCAGTTTTGCAGCTTGTGCTTGCTGAGGAATTTGCATACGTTGTCATGCAAATTGCCTGGCCACATTTATTGGAGGCATGTACTATAAGTACTATGTGTTTCCCACAATGCTGGGCTGGTCATAAGGATTCCTTCCTGTGAAACACTCCTGGAGGAGTGTCAGCCTTACTCTTTGTTTGAAGTTCAGCTTAGAGTAATTCCTGAAACTGCGCTAGGCAGGTTTCTCTAGTGCAGTTAGGATTGCTTATCTGTTTTGTTTGTTCTGCTGTGATTGTCCTGTCCCAGCGGTGGTCGACAGGAAATCGTTCTGATCTCTGTTCTTGGAGTATAGCTGGTGCAGCGGTTGCTACCAGCTATCTCTTCTGATCTGTCTCACTTGGATCGCACTAGCATCTTGCGCTAGCGCTGTGGATCCTCCTGTTCTGTCTTCCTGGATCGCACTCACCTTGCGCTAGTGCTGTGGATCCTTCTGTTCTGCCTTCCTGGATCGCACTCGCCTTGCGCTAGTGCTGTGGATCCTTCTGGTCTGCTACTCTGTTCTGTCTGCCTGGATCGCACTCGCTTCGCGCTAGTGCTGTGGATCCTTCTGTTCTGTCTGCCTGGATCGCACTCGCTTCGCGCTAGTGCTGTGGATCCTTCTGTTCTGTCTCCCTGGATCGCTCTAGCCTCTTTCGCTAGTGCTGTGGATCCTTCTGTTCTGTCTACCTGGATCGCACTGGCATCCTGCGCTAGTGCTGTGGATCCTTCTGTTCTGTCTTCCTGGATCTTGCTAGCCACTTTCGCTAGTGCTGTGGATCCTATCTCTTGCTTGTCCCTGTTTTCGTGTGTCTGTCTTGTCTGCTACGAACGCTTGCTGGAGACTCGGTGAGGTAACCGTTAAGCAAGCGTTCGCGTCCTCTGTTTCATGTCTGTCTGACGATGGTTAGTTAGGCATGCTTGTCTCTATTGTGCTTATGACGTGGAGACCGCGCATAACCGCGTGCACTGTTGCGAATGAGTGCGGTGTTCGCGGTTAGCTAGCGTTTGTTATTTTCTGTATCTCCTCATTGTATTATTTGCTGTGCCTTTGCTACTCTCGTGCTCCGCCTTGCTGTAGCCTTGTGTCACGTCTGGCGATCGCACCTCTCGCGATCGCGTTCCTACTTCTTATCTGCTGTGGTGTGTGCACTGTCGCGGGTTGACGACTAGTTTGGTGCACACACATACAACCTGTCCTTTTGCTCATTCTCATTCGCAATCGCTTCTCTTGCGATTGCGTTCTGCGCTTCGTACAATTCCTGTCTGGCATTTGTGGAGGTACAGAGGATTGGTTCCTCTGCACTCCACAACGCCATCTGCTGACAGGAATTTCCCTCTACGGGTGCGTAGCACCTTTTGCTGGGTTCCTGCAATTATACGCTTGTGGAGGATTTCCGCCGTATCAGCGCACGCGTTGTGCGCTGATCACGGAGAAAGTTCCACAATCGTTACAGGTATTATGAATGGGATAGTGTCCTGATTATCTAAATTTCAGGGATCAAAATAGGAAATTTGGGCACTGGAGGTGTCGGGAAGGTTTGGGTGCCGCCATTGGCGCCCATGGAAATTTGAGGCTCCTGATAAAATAATGGATTTCGATGCTCCCGCTATATGTAGCTGCAGTTTATATAGTGAGCAGCCGTGACACCCACATTTCCAGTTGTTGTACCTGCTAAACACAGCAGTATTTCTTTCGTTGCTAAGTCGCTTGCTTGCCATTAAGCCCAACACCCAAATTGCAGCTCACATTACAGCTTTGTCCTGTGTCTGATTCCATATCATTAACTTATGCCTTGGGTCTGTTCTAAATGCTATACCAGTTGCCCATATAAAAAACCAGGATAGACAGAGGCAAGCCAAAGCTCAGAGGTTGTAGGGGACATGTTGGTTTGTCATCCCATGACCGTGGCATACGTGATCTTCTGCAGAGGAAAGACATTACTTCCCAGGATGCAGACAAGGTGGTTTTCTGGCTCACTCAGTGTTCCACCTCTTTGACCTCTTCTGCTGCCAATGTTCCGGCACTCTTTTCATCCTCTTCTGCTGTGGTCAACATCAACGCCACCTCCACCGCCAAAATCCCTCCAACTTAATTTGATTGCTAAGAGGAGGGAGGTATTTTACCAGGTTTTGAGGGACCAGGGTGATGCACAAGAGGTCTTTTCATCGGATGAGGGAGAATGAGTAAGGCAGACACTCAGAAAGAAGTTCCCAGGTCACCACAAGGTGTAACATCCCTGCTGCTGTGGCCTACTGTGAGCTTGAAGCTGCAAAGACATTATTTGGTCTAATGCCTAACGCAATTGGCATTAAGTCCTGGGGAAGGAAATTAGCGGGGTTGCAGCCTTGCTTTAGGGATGAAGCAGAGCTCCGAGATCAGCCTGCTAGCCCGGGATTGCACCTAGCAGGCTGTTAGAAATGAGAAAAAGAGTTTATTTACGTTGTACAGCGCTGCAATCTAGTGCAGCGCTGTACAGGGGGCAGCTTAGTGACAAAGCTGTCCCCTTGAGTGGCCCACAATGTGATCCCCTCTCAGAGGCTGATGCCTATGAGAGGTGATCACTGATTGGATCTTGGGGGAAGGGAGGGAAATACAATAAAATAGGGAAATATATTTTAAAATAAATAAGAATAAAATTAATAAAAAAAATGGTAGCAGCAATCAGATGCCACCAACAGAAAGGAGGAAGAATTAATTTGTGTGCTAAGTTGTATGGCTCGGCAGCGAGCTGTTAAAGCTGCAGAGCACTGAATTGTAAAAAAATGGCCTGGTCACTAGGGAGGTGTAAGCCTGTGGTCCTCAAGTGGTTAACTAAAGATTGAATTTGGCCCAGAGGTAAATGCAGAATAACGACTTACCCTGGGCCCAGCTCACTGGCGACGTTAGGAAAAGGATTTTTTACAGTAAGAGCAGTGGCGTTCCTACCATAGGGCGGCATGGGGCGCCCCGCACCGGGTGTCGGGTGCCCCAGGGGGTGTCACCAAGGCCTCCCACAGAGGCCTGGGCACTATGCAGGCAGGACAGGAGGGGGAAGCAACCCGGAAAGGAGGGGTGGCGGGGAAAGCGGCGGGGAGGGGGGCCGGACCCCCCACCTCCCTCACCTGGGTCCCCTCCTTCTGGCGCTTCCCCCTCCTAATTAGCAGCAGCTTGATGAGCGGGCAGGAGCGGGCCTTACTCACCTACTTCCTGCGTTCCAGGCGATGGCGCATAGCGTCATCGTCACCTGACGCTGGTCTCCACCTTCTCCACCGCCCACTGTGCTTCCTGATTTGCGGAAGCACAGTGAGCGACAGAGAGACCAGCGTCACGTGAGGATAACGTTATGCGCCATCGCCTGGAGCAGGTGAGTAAGTCCTCCCCGCCCGCTTCGCTAAGCTGCTGGCTGCTGCTAATTAGGAGGGGGAAGCGCCGGAAGGAGGGGACCCCGCCACCCCACCTTCCAAGCTTCCCTCATACCGGGGGCACCTTGGCTACACCGGGGGCCACTATGCTACACCGGGGGCCACTATGCTACACCGGGGGCCACTATGCTACACCGGGGGGCACCTATGCTACACCGGGGGCACCTATGCTACACCGGGGGCCACTATGCTACACCGGGGGCCACTATGTGTACACCGGGGGCCACTATGCTACACCGGGGGCCACTATGCTACACTGGGGGCCACTATGCTACACTGGGGGCCACTATGCTACACTGGGGGCCACTATGCTACACTGGGGGCCACTATGCTACACTGGGGGCCACTATGCTCCACTGGGGGTCACTATGCTACACTGGGGGCCACTATGCTACACTGGGGGCCACTATGCTACACTGGGGGCCACTATGCTACACTGGGGGCCACTATGCTACACTGGGGGCCACTATGCTACACTGGGGGCCACTATGCTACACTGGGGGCCACTATGCTACACTGGGGGCACCTATGCTACACTGGGGGCCACTATGCTACACTGGGGGCCACTATGCTACACTGGGGGCCACTATGCTACACTGGGGGCCACTATGCTACACTGGGGGCCACTATGCTACACTGGGGGCCACTATGCTACACTGGGGGCACCTATGCTACACTGGGGGCCACTATGCTACACTGGGGGCCACTATGCTACACTGGGGGCCACTATGCTACACTGGGGGCACCTATGCTACACTGGGGGCACCTATGCTACACTGGGGGCACCTATGCTACACTGGGGGCACCTATGCTACACTGGGGGCACCTATGCTACACTGGGGGCACCTATGCTACACTGGGGGCACCTATGCTACACTGGGGCCACTATGCTACACTGGGGCCACTATGCTACACTAAACTATACTGGGGCCACTATGCTATACTGGGGCAACTATACTAGCTATACTGGGGCAGTGGCGGTGCCAGGGGGGTGGTTTGGGTGCTGAAGCACCCCCAGCGTGAACTGCTATTCGGCGTCTAATAGACGCTGTGTCAGTTCACTGACAGCAGCAGCCCGCAGCTCCAACAGCGGCAGAGCAGGGCTACAGTAAAATGGCGTCCGAAGCCCTGCTCTGGAGACGGAGTCTGCAATGCAGGGCTTCGAGCGCCATTTTCCCGTAGCCCTGCTCTCAGCGCGGGAGTTTCAGTTGCTGGCTGGCTGCAGAGGATCGTGAGAGCTGCGCGCCGGACGGAGGCCGGGACAGGAGGTCTGCTGCTGCTTCAGGTGAGTAAACTTTTATTTAATTTATATTAGCAGGTGTATCGACTGTTCTGGCCAGGTCTGCTACATGATTGAAGTGTTTTCTGGCCAGGTTGGCCACATGATTGCATATATTTTCTGGGCAAATCTGCCAACATGATTGCATGTATTTTCTGGGCAAATCTGCCGACATGATTGCATGTATTTTCTGGGCAAATCTGCCGACATGATTGCATGTATTTTCTGGGCAAATCTGCCGACATGATTGCATGTATTTTCTGGGCAAATCTGCCGACATGATTGCATGTATTTTCTGGGCAAATCTGCCGACATGATTGCATGTATTTTCAGGGCAAATCTGCCGACATGATTGCATGTATTTTCTGGGCAAATCTGCCGACATGATTGCATGTATTTTCTGGGCAAATCTGCCGACATGATTGCATGTATTTTCTGGGCAAATCTGCCGACATGATGGAACGTGTTTTTTGGGCAAATCTGCCGACATGATTGAACGTGTTTTTTGGGCAAATCTGCCGACATGATTGAACGTGTTTTTTGGGCAAATCTGCCGACATGATTGAACGTGTTTTTTGGGCAAATCTGCCGACATGATTGAACTATTTTCTGGTCAAATCTGTTCACATTACGTGTATTTTCTTGAGAAAACCTGAACAATTATGTGAATTTTCTGGGGAAAGGCCCACTGTCTTTGTGTTGCACTTTTAAGGGGAACCCGAGGTGAGAATAATATTGGGCTGCAATATTTATCTCCTTTTAAGCAATACCAGCTGCCTGGCTGCTGTGCTGGTCCTCTGCATCTAATTCTTTCAACCATAGACCCTGAATAAGCATGCAGCAGGTCAGGGGTTTCTGACAATATTGTCAGAACTGACAAGATTAGCTGCATGGCTTGTTTCTGGTGTAATTCAGTTCACTACTGCAGCCAAATAGATCAGCAGGGCTGCCTATTGTTTAAAAGGAAATGAATATGGCAGCCTCCATATCACTCTTATCCCGGGTTCACTTTAAATTAGTTAGCTCTGCCCTCATCCGGTCATGGCCACGCCCATTTTTCGCCGCGGCGCGCAATGCGCGCCGCATGTTATAGCCGCACCCATTTTTTGTTAGCTATACTGGTGCCACTATACTATACTAAGGACAACTTTAGGGGGGGGAGCGAGCCTACACCTGGCATTACCCGCCGTGTCACGTTTAGCATGCCACATTTGCTGTTTTTTGGTTTTTTTATTGGGGGGGGGGGGGGGTGTCTTTTTAATACCCAGCACCGGGTGTCAAATGCCCTAGGTACGCCACTGAGTAAGAGTGATTAAAATGTGGACTGCATTGTCGCAGGAAGTAGTTATGGCAACTTCTCTATTTGCATTTAAGGGGGGCTTAGATGCTTTCCTTGCGTTGAAAGACATCCATGGATATAATTACTAGGTCATTCCCAGTCATGTTGATCCAGGGATTTTATCTGATTCCAATTTGCAGTCGGGAAGGATTTTTTTTTCCCTTTTGGGGCTAATTGAAACATGCTTTGTAAGGGTTTTTCGCCTTCCTCTGGATCAACAGGGATATGTGAGAGTGCAGGCTAGTGTTGTACTTTATTTTCTGATTGAACTCAATGGAGGTACGGTATGTCTTTTTACAACCCAAATAACTGTGTTACAACATGTACGCTTTGCAAAACCTATGCCAGAGACAACATAGTCCACCCCTTTATAAAACCCATGTTATCTACTCTATGTAAATATATTACACTAGCTGGACGCCCGGCGTTGCCCGGGTATGTATTTGGCTGGTGTTGGCCCCGCCCCCTTTTCCCAACCCTAACACACAATTACTTAGTTACTTAATGACCAAGTTTGCGAGCTTTGCGATCTTTGGCATCAATAATTTGCATTGAAATAAAATAAATATGATTGGCTGTGGCTCCAACCCTTTTCTGAATTTGAACCCAAATCACCCAATGGCCAAGTGTACCAGGTACAGGTGATTAACAGCGCAAGAGGCTTGTGCCATTAACAGTGCAAGAATGGTAGCAATTACATATTCCCTTAAAAAATCAATAGGTGGATTTTGATTGGCTTTTGTACACTCCACCCACCTTTCTGAATATTAATCCCAGTCACCCAGTGACCAACTGTGCAAAGTTTGAGAACCCTACCATTAACAGTGTAAGAATGGCTGCAGTTTACATTTTCCCAATGAAATTTGTATTTTTCTCCACCCACTGATTTCCTGACATTGTTCGGGTATGTATTTGGCTGGTGTCGGCTCTGCCTACTTTTTCTAACCCTAACACACAATTACTCAATGACTAAGTTTGTGCACTTTGCGGTCTTTGGCATCAATAATTTGCATTGAGATTAAACAAATCTGATTGGCTGTTTGTGGCTCCACCCCTTTGTCTAAATTTGAACCCCAGTCCCCAAGGACCAACTGTACCAGGTTTTAGGCTCGTGCCATTAACAGTGCAATAATGGCAGCAATTACATATTCCCCGTGAAAATCGATAGGTGAATTTTGATTGTCTTTTGTAGGCTCCACCCACTTTTCTGAATATTAATCCCAGTCACCCAGTGACCAATTGTGCAAAGTTTGAGAACCCTACCATTAACAGTGTAAAAATGGCTGCAGCTTACATTTTCTCAGTGAAATGTGTATTTGTCTCCGCCCACTAATGACCCGGTATTGCCCGATTATGTATTTGACTGGTGTTGGCTGCGCCCACTTTTCCTAACCTTAACACACAATTACTCAATGACCAAGTTTGTGAGCTTTGCGGTTTTTGGCATCCATAACCTGCATTAAAATTAAACAAATAAGATTGTATGTTAGTGGCTCCACCCCCTTTTATCAATTTAAACCCCAGTCACCCAATGATCAACTGTACCAGGTTTGAGGCTTGTGCCATTAACAGTGCAGGAATGGCAGCAATGTAAATATTCCCCTTGAAAATCAATAGGTGAATTTTGATTGGCTTTTATAGACTGCACCCACTTTTCTGAATATTAATCCCAGTCACCCAGTAACCAACTGTGCAAAGTTTGAGAACCCTACCATTAACAGTGTAAAAATGGCTGCTGTTTACATTTTCCCAGTAAAATTTGTATTTGTCTCCGCCCACTTATGACCCGGCGTTGCCCGCTTATGTATTTGGCTGGTGTTGGCTGCGCCTACTTTTCTAACCCTCACACACAATTAATCAATTTCTAAACAAATCTAATTGGCTGTTTGTGGCTCCACCCCCCTTTCTCAAATTAAACCCCAGTCACCCAATGATCAACTGTACCAGGTTTGAGGCTTGTGCCATTAACAGTGCAAGAATGGCAGCAATGAAATATTCCCCTGAAAAATCAATAGGTGAACTATGATTGGCTTTTGTAGGCTCCACCCACTTTTCTGAATATTAATCCCAGTCATCCAACGACCAACTGTGCAAAGTTTAAGAATCCTACCATTAACAGTGTAAGAATGGCTGCTGTTTACATTTTCCCAGTAAAATTTGTATTTGTCTCCGCCCACTTATGACCCGGCGTTGCCCGCTTATGTATTTGGCTGGTGTTGGCTGTGCCCACTTTTCTAACCCTAACACACAATTAATCAATCACTCAATTACCAAGTTTGTGAGCTTTGCGGTGTTTGGCATCAATAATTTGCATTGGAATTAAACAAATCTAATTGGCTGTTTGTGGCTCCACCCCTTTCTGAAATGGAACCCCAGTCACCTGATGATCAACTATACCAAGTTTGAGGCTTGTGCCATTAACAGTGCAAGAATGGCAGCAATGTAAATATTCCCCTTGAAAATCAATAGGTGAATTATGATTGGCTTTTATAGACTCCACCCACTTTTCTGAATATTAATTCCAGCCACCCAATGACCAACTGTGCAAAGTTTGAGAACCCTGCCATTAACAGTGTAAGAATGGCGGCAGTTTACATTTTCCAGTGAAATTTGTATTTGTCTCCGCCCCCTTTTTGGTTATGGGAATAAAAAGTATCCTATACTTTATTCCAGGTAATGTACAATGTGTGTGCCAAATTTCATTCAAATCCGTTCAGCCATTTTTGCGTGATCGAGTAACAAACATCCAAACATCCAAACTTGCCCATTTATATATATTAGTAGGATGTGACCGCCTGTCCTTTGAGTACTCTGAGAGACACAGAACATTTATATCACACTTTTCTCCTGTTATGAATGAAACCTCTGTCTAGCCAATCAAAAACTTTAAATAACAATTAACATTCACTTCTAACCAAGATAAGATCTTAAAAACAAGATAATTTATAAGTGAGCTCATTGCCTAAGTTCTGTCAGAGCTGCAAGAAAAAATATGTAGCAGGCTTAGAGTAGGGCCACACTTGTTCAAAAAATGTATCCGTGGCTTCGGTTTTTGGCCCAGATCAAAACCGGAGCCACGGATACCAATACTAAAGATAGAGTCTTCAATTAAAAAAAAAAAAAAACGGATCTGTCTATGTTCAGGGGGATCTGTTTTGAAAACCTGGTTCAGATTTGCAGGATTTTCATTGACCCGGATGGTTCCCTGATACACGGAGGGGTAGTGAATATCTAAACTGATCCCCCTCTACACAGGCAGCTTTTGACACAGAAATGGATCCGTTTTCTGTGTCCCAACTCTGCCTGTGGGTGGGGAGCGGGTCACCATGCTGGAGGGGATAGCAGCCAGTACGGGGGGTTGCAGCGGGTGGTGAGGAGGGCCTGGGTCCCCCCTTCCCTGTTCCCCCTCTAGCTAGTTTCTGTTTAAAATCATTTAAAAATCAATGTATTAAACCAAGCAGTGATTGGGGAACTTACTCACTTCCTTGCATTTCACCGCTCACTGCGTCACTTCCTACAATGCCGCCCAATGAAGTACAGAGGGGGCATTGCGGGAAGTGACGGCGAGCGGTGAAAGGCAAGGGAAGTTTTCAACTCGCCGCTTGCTTTATACATTGATTTTTAAATGATGTTAAACAGAAACTAGCTGCAGGGGGAGCGGGTAAGGGGGGACCCAGTTGAGGGGGGGGGTGACTTCCCTCCCTACCCCCCGCTGCAACCCCTCATTTTGGCTGCTACCCCCTCCAGCATGGCGGCCCCCCCACAGCCAGGGCTGGGGATACGTTTCCACGGACTGGAAACGTAGGCTGCAAAAAGGTCTTTTTTTTAGAAAAGGGGGAGGAAAAACATTGTTTACAAAAACGGATCTGTTTGAAACGGATCCGATCTGCAACCCACAAGTGTGGACCTAGCCTTAATCCTTCTGAATGGAATAGATTTTTAATAATATATGGTTCATACA